>NC_090248.1:67766013-67823513 GCF_037325665.1 Littorina saxatilis | reverse complement strand
TCAATGTTTGTAAAGATTTTAGTCAAGCAGTATGTAAGAAATGTTTAGTCCTTTGTACTGGAAACTTGCATTCTCCCAGTAAGGTCATATATTGTACTACGTTGCAAGCCCCTGGAGCAATTTTTTGATTAGTGCTTTTGTGAACAAGAAACACTTAACAAGTGGCTCTATCCCATCTCCCCCCTTTCCCCTATCCCATCTCCCCCTTTCCCTCGTCGCGATATAACCTTCGTGGTTGAAAACGACGTTAAACACCAAATAAATAAAGAAAGAAAGATGATGATGAAGATGATGATGATGATGATGATGATGATGATGATGATGATGATGATGATGATGATGATGATGATGATGATGATGATGATGATGATGATGATGATGATGATGATGATGATGATGATGATGAAAAATCGCAACATAAATTCCACATAATACATGTAATAAAGAACATATTTTTGTAATTCATAAAGCTTTGCCAATTGTTGACAGCTACTTGCACATGTTAAGACTAGTAGCCATCTAGGTAGACATATAATGATTATGCAGAGCTTGTTTAAAACTCTTTAGTGAGGTTAATGATCTTATTACAGACGGAATGGAGTTCCATACCATAGAGTCAGAGAAGGCTTGACTAGTTTTGAACAAATCAATCCTGGGTATTGGTGGTAGAAAATTGATAGACCCGTACCTTTCGGTGACTCTGTGAAATAGGTCCTGAATATAGTTGGGCACTTCGCCATGATATACTTTGTACATCATTACAGTCTTATTAAACTGTAACTGTTTAACTAGCGGCAGGTAGTTTAGATTCTTTAACTTCAAATCAGCTGATAATTGTGGACCATTTAACATGATTTTAGCTGCCCGACGATGTAGAGAGTTTAATTTTTTCATGTGAATATCAGAGACGCCATCCCAAAGAGTTGATGCGTAATTAATATGGGATAAGATGTGGGCATGATAAAATAGTTTTAGTGTTGCGATATCGACATATTGCTTTAACTTTGATAGCAGAAACAAATTCTTGGATACTTTTTGAGTTAAGCGTCGAATCATCTGCAAAAAAATCCGTTTTAACTTTTGAATTAGATATATGAACTTTGAAGGGGGAGGTCATTAATGAATACACAAAACAAAATAGGCCCTAAAACTGACCCCTGGGGGACTCCACTCTTTAAACATCCTTTGGGAGAGGATTTACCGTTTATAGAAACCTACTGTGTTCTGTTAACAAGATATGATTTAAAGAATGAACACGTTGCGGAATTGTTCACGTATAATGCGAGTTTATGTAAAAGTAATGTGTGATCTACAAGATCAAAAGCTTTTTTAAAATCAAGAAATACAGCCCCTGATATGTCAGAACGATTAATTGCCAATAGCCAGTTATTACATAGTGATGAAAGAGCTCTACTACAGGAATGTTTCGGACGAAACCCAGATTGAAAGTTGTGAAATAATTTGCACCTTTCCATGTAGTTCAGAAGATTCTTCTTGATGTGCTTCTCTAAAGGCTTTGATAAAATAGGAAGCAATGAAATTGGCCTGAAGTTATTAGGGTCAGACACATCTTTATTTTTAGGAAGTGGAACGACCTTTGCCGTTTTAAATGCATCAGGAAAAATATTTTGTTCAATGCAAAGATTATACACATACGTTAGGGATTCCACTATGTACACCGGCACGGTTGGCCTAGTGGTAAGGCGTCCGCCCCGTGATCGGGAGGTCGTGGGTTCGAACCCCCGCCGGGTCATACCTAAGACTTTAAAATTGGCAATCTAGTGGCTGCTCCGCCTGGCGTCTGGCATTATGGGGTTAGTGCTAAGACTGGTTGGTCCGGTGTCAGAATAATGTGACTGGGTGAGACATGAAGCCTGTGCTGCGACTTCTGTCTTGTGTGTGGCGCACGTTAAATGTCAAAGCAGCACCGCCCTGATATGGCCCTTCGTGGTCGGCTGGGCGTTAAGCAAACAAACAAATAAATCCACTATGTACGGTAGGGCTAATTTAAGCAACGACGGGGGGATTTTGTCAGGCCCCATAGATTTATTATTCTGAAGGTTTTCTATAAATTTTCCAACTTGATGTACGGCAATAGTTGGGATAGAGAATGAATCTTGTGATTTCAATTTATGAATACAAAATTCTTTTAATCTAAACAACAGGGAGTCCCCACCCTCGACTTCTTCATTTACATTTTTAGATTGTTTCAATCGATCAGCCAAACACAGAAAGTGCTCATTGAATTCGTCAGGAGAAATGGCGCTATTTAATCTGCTATTTCTTCTTTGGGATTTACCTAACACTTCATTTATGTGGAAAAATAAGAAAAGAAGTCGGTGATGAGTTGATTCTTTACTGAAAACAAAAAACAAACATGACGTTTCGGATCATAGATCCTTCGACAGATCAAAAAAAATTGAATGAAAATACGTCACAGCAAAACGTCATTACTCTCTCCTGCTATAGACGTCATACACACACAAGTCTTACGTAATACTTCACGCGCTCTCTGTCTCTCTCTCTCTCTCTCTCTCTCTCTCTCTCTCTCTCTCTCTCTCTCTCTCTCTCTCTCTCTCTCTCTCTCTCTCTCTCTCTCTCTCTCTCTCTCTCTCTGTATGTTACTCCGTCACGGCGGTGGGCTGACCGTGCACCCAAAAGCCGACTCAACCAAATGGATATTTTTTGAAAGCTTGGGGCCTGCTAAACATAAAAATCGATGTTAACAAGAAATATTCAAGGGCGCACTTTCTCTTTTCAGTCAAAATTCAACTATACCCTGAAGAGTGATGCACGAGCATTTCAGACGCTTGCCTCTGAAAAAAGAAGTTCTCAGCCAAATTACGAACTCAAACTGGTACGTTTTACATATAAATGTGTTAGTTGGTATGTTTTGATTATCACAAAACAATTTGCGACTGCTTTGGCCGAGGATGCTGGTGACAGTATCATTATTATGAACCCTACCCTAAATCCAGGAAAGACGTCGTCCAAAATGTAGGTAAGTTTTGATTAAAAATAAATTCACACAAGACTAGTATTGTTGTTTGGCTTCAATGGATATATTTTCGTCAAGTATGATGTCTTTACATAATATCTGTAAAATATGAATGGATTTGAATTATATACTATGTCACTATGACCTTCCAATCTTCCTAACCCCCAGCCCAGTAAAGCGTGCGAGACGTTTCCTGAAAAAATGTCGCTTTGTGGTGCGAGTTCAGTGTGACATGATTAGTTTCCAGAACCCCATTTCTGACTTTCGAAGTTTATCTACATACATTTAGCAATGCACGAGCAAAATATGACAACAATGGTGCCTTTTGGTTTAATGCTATGGTAAAAAATCCTTGTGATAGTGTTTACAGCTTGAAACAAAACATAACAGAGGGGAGTAGTCTTAAGCTGGAGCTTTGAAACTTTACACGCGTCTAGGGCTACATGAACGCTTTACAATACATACAATATAGTTGACTCTCGCGTTATTTAAAGGTCACAACAAGGTCATTACCAGGCAAAAACGAGGGAAAACCGACGGAAAGTACCATTTTCTGCAACTGTTTGTTAGAAAAAGCTTTCAAATTCAATTATTTTTGGGGGATTAACGCATCTCTAGACATGACAATCATCCGATTATCAGACATCAATTGTGGAGGTCACGACAAGGTCATTACCAGGCAAAAACGAGGGAAAACCGAGGGAAAATACCATTTTCTGCAACTTGTGTGAAAGTAAAAGCTTTCAAACTCCATCTTCTTCTGGTATTGGCGCATCTCTAGGCATGACAATCATCTGATTAACAGTCCTCAATTTTCAAGGTCACAACCAGGTCATTACCAGATAGAACCGAAAGAAAACTGAGAAAAAAATACCATTTTCTATAACTTTTTTGTAAGTAAGAGCTTATAAACTCCATCTTCTTCTGGGATTAGCGCTGATTTCTATGACCCTGAAGTCCGAGGAAAGTTTTCTTGGCCCATGCCTAGTTTGAAGGTCATGACAAGGTCAAGTTTACACGTTTTCTATTTGTGTTCGGCTATTTTCTAAGCTAAAGCTGTTGAGGCAGATTCATGACATCTTCCTTCGCCCACAGGGGCTCTAGGGGGGTGGGCGGGGCTGGATGTAATAGGGGTAGAAGAGAAGGGGAGAGAAAAGAAAAAGTCAATGTTAAGGTGTTCATCTACCGATAGCCTTGCGGTCTGCAAGCCTGACTCTGAGGATCACACCGGCTGTCCTGGCACTCAGACGAGTCATAAAGTTGATATATTTTCCGTCGTTTTACCCAGTAATGACCTTGTTGTGTGACCTTTAAATATTACGAGAGTAAACAATATTTGTTTCATGTCTTATAATGCCCTAGACGTGTGTAAAATCCCATCCTTGTCATGACCTTCAAACATTGCATGGGTCAAGAAAACTTTCCAAAGACTTCAGGGTCATTGAAATCAGCGCTAATCCTAGAAGAAGATGGAGTTTATAAGCTCTTACTTACAACAAAGTTGCAGAAAATGGTATTTTCCCTCGGTTTTCCATCGGTTTTATCTGGTAATGACCTTGTTGTGACCTTGAAAATTGAGGACTGTTAATCAGATGATTGTCATGTCTAGAGATGCGCCAATACCAGAAGAAGATGGAGTTTGAAAGCATTTACTTACACACAAGTTGCAGAAAATGGTATTTTCCCTCGGTTTTCCCCGGTAATGACCTTGTCGTGACCTCCACAATTCATGACTGTTAATCAGATGATTGTCATGTCTAGAGATGCGCTAATCCCAGGAAACAATTGAATTTGAAAGTTCATTCTTACAAACAGTTGCAGAAAATGGTACTTTCCCTCGGTTTTTCTTCGGTTTTACCTGGTGATGACCTTGTTGTGTGAAATTAAATATTACGAGAGTCAACAATATTTGCGTTATGTCTCATAAATCCCAAGACGTGTGTAAAGTTGTAATTAAGCTTTAGCTTCGAAAATAGCTGACGTCCAGAAAGTATTTTATTTGACCGTAAAAGATATTCCCAAATAGAAAACGTGTAAATTTGACCTTGTCATGACCTTCAAAGTAGGCATGGGTCAAGAAAACTTTCCTCGGACTTCAGGGTCATTGAAATCAGCGCTAATCCCAGAAGAAGATGGAGTTTATAAGCTCTTACTTACAAAAAAGTTATAGAAAATGGTATTTTCCCTCGGTTTTCTCTCGGTTCTATCTGGTAATGACCTTGTTGTGACCTTGAAAATTGAGGACTGTTAATCAGATGATTGTCATGCCTAGAGATGCGCCAATACCAGAAGAAGATGGAGTTTGAAAGCTTTTACTTACACACAAGTTGCAGAAAATGGTATTTTCCCTCGGGTTTCCCTCGTTTTTACCTCGGTAATGACCTTGTCGTGACCTCCACAATTGATGTCTGATAATCCGATGATTGTCATGTTTAGAGATGCGTTAATCCCAGGAAACAATTGAATTTGAAATCTTTTTCTTGCAAACAGTTGCAGAAAATGGTACTTTCCGTCGGTTTTCCCTCGTTTTTGCCTGGTAATGACCTTGTTGTGACCTTTACATAACGCGAGAGTCAACTATATTTTACGTATTGTAAAGCGTACATGTAGCCCTAGACGCGTGTAAAAGTCTCAAAGCTCTAGCTTAAGAAACGGGCGAATAATCGAACGCAGTGTTAAGTTGTTCATCTGGGAATTGCCTTGAAGACAGCCAGCCTTACGCTGACAATCACGAAGGCTCTTCTGCTACTCAGATGAGTCACAAAGTTCATTTTTCAAATATTCAGCATCATTATATTGGCTCTAGCTCTTATCAGAAATAATGCTACCTCTGAAAATAGAAATACATTATGCTCTGAACCAGATTGAGGAAGACTATTCCCATCTGTTATGTTTTGTTTCAAGCTGTAAACACTATCACTAGCAATTTTACCATAGCATTAAACCAAAAGGCACCATTAAGTTGTCATATTTTGCTCGTGCATTGCTAAATGTATGTAGATAAACTTTGAAAGTCAGAAATGGGGTTCTGGAAACTAATCATGTCACACTGAACTCGCACCACAAAGCGACATTTTTTCAGGAAACGTCTCGCACGCTTTACTGGGCTGGGGGTTAGGAAGATTGGAAGGTCATAATGACATAGCATATGGTTCAAATCCATTCATATTATACAGATATTATGTAAAGACATCATACTTGACGAAAATATATCCATTGAAGCCAAACAACAATACTAGTCTTGTGTGAATTTATTTTTAATCAAAACTTACCTACATTTTGGACGACGTCTTTCCTGGATTTAGGGTAGGGTTCATAATAATGATACTGTCACCAGCATCCTCGGCCAAAGCAGTCGCAAATTGTTTTGTGATAATCAAAACATACCAACTAACACATGTATATGTAAAACGTACCAGTTTGAGTTCGTAATTTGGCTGAGAACTTCTTTTTTCAGAGGCAAGCGTCTGAAATGCTCGTGCATCACTCTTCAGGGTATAGTTGAATTTTGACTGAGAAGAGAAAGTGCGCCCTTGAATATTTCTTGTTAACATCGATTTTTGAGTCACTTGAGAAAAAGTGACTCTATGTAATCGGTCAGTGTTAGTCTGCGGCCGTCCGGCCGGCCGGCCGTCCGGCCGGCCGTCCGTAGACACCACCTTAACGTTGGACTTTTCTCGGAAACTATCAAAGCGATCGGGCTCATATTTTGTTTAGTCGTGACCTCCAATGACCTCTACACTTTAACGATGGTTTCGTTGACCTTTGACCTTTTTCAAGGTCACAGGTCAGCGTCAAAGGAAAAATTAGACATTTTATATCTTTGACAAAGTTCATCGGATGTGATTGAAACTTTGTAGGATTATTCTTTACATCAAAGTATTTACATCTGTAGCCTTTTACGAACGTTATCAGAAAAACAAGGGAGATAACTAGCCTTTTCTGTTCAGCAACACACAACTTAACGTTGGGCTTTTCTCGGAAACTATAAAAGTGACCGGGCTCAAATTTTATGTGAACGTGACTCATTGTGTTGTGAATAGCAATTTCTTCCTGTCCATCTGATGCCTCATATAATATTCAGAACTGCGAAAGTGACTCGATCGAGCGTTTGCTCTTCTTGTTATGTTTGGCAGGTCCCAAGCTTTCAAAAAATACCCATTTGGTAGAGTCCGCTTTTGGGTGCACGGTCAGCCCTCCGCCGTGACGGAGTATCTCTCTCTCCTGGGATGTCTTTGACGAGGGTTGTCATTTATGGCTTGCCAAAGCGTGGCAACATCCTTTTTGTCTTCAACCAATTTATGAAAATGATTACTTTTTGCCTGGCGTACTAACTCGGTAACTCTATTGCGTTGTGCTTTAAATTCTGATTTCCTTTGATTTTCCTTAAAAAAAATCACGTAGTGCCATAGCTTCTACAATCTCAGGAGTAAGCCATGGTGGTAATGTAGAGGATTTTACTCGGTGTTGCCCCAGAGGGGCATGCTTATCAATAATCGGATAGAGTATACTTGAGAAACAATTAAGCGCCTCCTCAGCCTCAGTACAATTAAACACATCATGGAACGGAGCTGAAGATAAGTCTATGAAAAACTTAGACTCGTGAAATTTGTTAAAGCTCCGATATTCGATGGTTGTGTGTCCTTTTTCATGATATTTTTGGGATTATATAGTTCCATGAGCAGCAAGTCACGTAATGATCACTAATGCCAGAATTTACCACATTAACATTCGAAACCATTGTTTTTCTATCCGTGTATGCAGTTATTCTTGTTGACGTTTCAACTAGTTGTTGAAGGCCAAAGTTGTGCACCAAGCTGTCTGTGGTTTATGCAAATCGATATTGAAGTCACCTAATATTAATATAGGCTTATTTTGGCTCTTGGGAGAGAGAGAGAGAGAGAGAGAGAGAGAGAGAGAGAGAGAGAGAGAGAGAGAGAGAGAGAGAGAGAGAGAGAGAAAGAGGGAGAGAAAGAGGGAGAGAGAGAGGGAGGGAGAGAGAGAGGGAGAGATAGTGAGAGAGAGAGAGAGAGAGATAGAGGGAGAGGGAGGGAGAGAGGAGAGAGAGAGATAGAGAGAGAGAGAGGGAGAGCCTGAGGAAGAGAGAGGGAGAGAGAGGGAGAGCCTGAGGGAGAGCCTGAGGGAGAGAGAGAGAGAGAGAGAGAGAGAGAGAGAGAGAGAGAGAGAGAGAGAGAGAGAGAGAGAGAGAGAGAGAGAGAGAGAGAGATGGCGGGGGTTGGGATGGGAGGAGGGCTAATTAGTAAGAATTCCCGAGCCTTTCAGATGAAGTGTGCTATTTCAGTGCTTCTGCCTCAAATCCCGCAGATGTGACAGGTTGACGTCATCATGCTTGTCTGTAGTGTTTTTCTGTCTTCAACTCCCAATCCTTGTTCTTTCACCATTTCTCTCCCCAAAAGACAGCTCTTCGGAGCTTCTTTCAGCTTCAGTATCCCTTGCATATTTATTTTTCGAGGGGATAGTGCTTTGACAGAGAGTGCTTCACGTGCAAAGCGGATGAACGCTGTCACAGTGACCTAGATCCCAGATTTATACGTTTGTCTCAGCCTTCCTGTTTTGCCATCGCATCTGATCCACCACCAGAGAAGAAACCTGTCAGCTTCTCTCTCCTTCTTTTGAAGATCGAGGCACTCCGTGGTCTGTGGAGATGTTTTCACTCTTGTTGAAAAAGTTCAATGAGCTTTGCAGTTAGAGATTGTATCCAAAGAAAGTTGCATAAACATTATTTCTTTTTGGACTGGCTTCTTGAGAGTCCTCAGCGTTCTTCCAGTGCGATCAACTGTGTGTGTGTGTGTGTGTGTGTGTGTGTGTGTGTGTGTTAGTTAGTGTGTGTGTGTGTGTGTGTGTGTGTGTGTGTCTGTGTGTCTATGTGTGTGTGTCTGTGCGTGTTTGTGTGTGTGTGTGTGTGTGTGTGAGTGAGTGAGAGAGAGAGAGAGAGAGAGAGACAGACAGACAGACAGACAGACAGGCAGGCAGGCAGGCAGGCAGGCAGGCAGACGGTCAGACAGAATCAGTGACAGTTTTGTGGGTCTTTCCTGTGCCTCACATCTTGCAGGTTGACGTCAGTATTTTTGTCGCTGATGTTTTTCCATCTTCAGAGGGCACTTCACGTGCGAAGCAGATGAACGGTGTCACAGTGACCCGGATGCTAGATTTATTGGGACTGTCTCGGGCTTCCTGTGTGGCGATCGGATGAGATCCTCAGGCAAAGGAGGAAATCTATTAGTTTCGTTTTCTTAAGAGCAGCTAGCTTCCGAGGTGCGGAAAACGTTATTTTTATTTAATTGTGTTTTAAACTTAGTGTTATTTTTGTCTAAGTGGTCTGGATTCCAAATGAATACGACTGTCTCAAGCCTTCCTGTTTTGGGGAGCGGATGAGATTCACGGCTAAAGGAGAAAACTGCCATTTCAGTTTTGATTGTAGAGTCCTCCATCTTTTTTCGTTTGAAGATAGCGAGGTGGTACGTGAGACCCTTCTTGGGCTCTGGAGATGTTTTCTTCCATCAAGAGTCTTGTTGTAAAAGTTCAGTTTGCAGTGAAGTCTGAGAATCTAGGAGTATATAGTTCTTTTGGATATTCTTCTTCTCCTTCTTCTTCTTCTTCTCCTTCTTCTTCTTCTTCTTCTTCTTCTTTCCCATAGGGCGTCTTCTCTTTGTTCCTCCTTCACTCTTTTGTTTGTTTGTTTGCTTAACGCCCAGCCGACCACGAAGGGCCATATATCAGGGCGGTGCTGCTTTGACATATAACGTGCGCCACACACAAGACAGTCTTTCGGATGAGACGAAAAACCGAGGTCCCTTCGTGTACACAACATTGGGGTGTGCACGTTCAAGATCCCACGATTGACAAAAGGGTCTTTCCTGGCAAAATTGTATAGGCATAGATAAAAAAAATTCCACCAAAATACCCGTGTGACTTGGAATAATAGGCCGTGAAAGGTAGCATATGCGCTGAAATGGCTGCGATCTGCTGGTCGATGTGAATGCGTGATGTATTGTGTAAAAAGAAATCCATCTCACACGGCATAAATAGATCCCTGCGCCTTGAGTCCGAGTCTGGAGATACGCGCGCGATATAAGACTTCATATAATAAGACAGAAATCGCAGCACAGGCTTCATGTCTCACCCAGTCACATTATTCTGACACCGGATCAACCAGTCCTAGCACTAACCCCATAATGCCAGACGCCAGGCGGAGCAGCCACTAGATTGCCAATTTTAAAGTCTTAGGTATGACCCGGCCGGGGTTCGAACCCACGACCTCCCGATCACGGGGCGGACACCTTACCACTAGGCCAACCGTGCCGGTCTCCTTCACTCTGATTGTGTCCAAGCAGAATGATGCTCTTACCAAAAGAGATCTGTTGTGGTTTGCATGATTCTTTACTTTGGAAAGAAGTTACTTTTGAAGTCGAGGAGAAGCATCTGAGGGTCGCTGAATTATTGTTTTTAAATTTACATTTCAGTGGTATAGTCTATAATTGCAATCATTTATGAAATCGAGACGTCTGTGCGAGCTCAATTTTATTTACTGTCGTCTACAGCCATCACATTGTCTTTGATAATGGAAGAAAATAAAGAGAGAATCAGTCGTCCTGAGCTGTCCTTACTCAACGCACTTGAGGCATACATTTATACTACGAAGTGGCAGAATTTCGCACAACTTTAGTTCATGAGGACTCGAGACCGTAAATCCACAGTGTGTGTGTAGACTCTGCTTCGTCATCCAACATATTCACTGTCACCAAGTGGTTAATGATCAGTCTGATTTTTGTCGCCACGATGTTTTGGTGCAAAGAAAACATCCACACCATACGCACTGTGCACAAGCGGTCACGTGATCGCTCTCTCCTTTGATTGCCCAGCCATGGCCTGTCTATGGAGGAAGCACGAGTCGCATAATGCACACTGTCTACAAGTCATCAGCTTATCTTCCTTTTTTGTCTAGGCTTTTCGGTGCACACACACACAACCACACAACCACACACACACACAAACACACACACACACGAGAAGAAAAACTGACCCAGACCAAACGCAAGTGGTCAAGTGATCACTCTCTCCTTTTTTGCCCAGCCATGGCCTGTCAAGAGTCGCATAATGCACACTGTCCACAAGTCATCAGCTTATCTTCTTTTTTTCTAGGCGACGGCCCGTGTGCACACACACACACATACACACACACACACACACACGCGCGAGAAGAACAAGTGACCCAGTCCAAACGCACTGTCCACAAGTGGTCAAGTGATCAGCCTGTCCCTTGTGCTGAGCCACGATCCGTCTGTGCCAAGAAATGGAGTCATTAGAGCTGGCTGCAAAAAGAGAGCGCGAGTCTAAACACGGGGCGAGAAGTTGGAGACGCTGTCCACATTTCCTGTGTTTCACGTGCGGAAAGTGTTGGTCTCTGTGATGACGTCTTATATCGCTGTCTGGGTCCGGGTATTTAACTTCCAGGCACAAAGTATTAGACTCGTGTAAGTGAAGCCTTTTACTGTCCGTGTCGCGGCGGAAGCAGTCTCCGATGACGAAGCCTTTGGCTGTCCGTGTCGGGGTATAACTATCAGGCGCTCACTATTAGAAGGGTGTAATTGAAATCTTTGTCTGTGTCGTGGTATACCTATCTGGCACACACTATTAAAGGCGTGTAATTGAAGTCTGTGTCGGGGTATAACTATCAGGCACTCACTATTTGAAGGGTGTAATTGAAGTCTTTGTCTGTGTCGGGGTATAACTATCAGGCACTCACTATTTGAAGGGTGTAATTGAAGTCTTTGTCTGTGTCATGGTTTAACTATCAGGAACACTATTAGAGGCGTGCACAAGCGAATGATAACTAGTTTAATCCGCATCAGAGGCGTGTAATTGAAGTCTGTGTCCGTATCAGTGTATAACTGCCAGGCACACTCTATTGGAGGCGTGTAATTGAAGTCTTTGTCTGTATCAGTGAATAACTGCCAAGCACACTCTATTAGAGGCGTGTAATTGAAGTCTTTGTCTGTATCAGTGAATAACTGCCAGGCACAGTCTATTAGAGGCGTGTAATTGAAGTCTTTGTCTGTATCAGTGTACAACTGCCAGGCACACTTTATTAGAGGCGTGTAATTGAAGTCTTCGTCTGTGTCATCGTATAACTATCAGGCACACACTATTAATATTAAAGGCGTGTAAGTGGAATCTTTCGACTGTGTGTGTCGGGGTATAAGCAGTGTCTAGTAATGAGCCCTTCGCAGTCTCTGCATCGGAGCAGGAAACACAAGGATCATCTTATAAGTTATACTGTTCACTCCTCCTCGTCTCTGTCCACGCCCACCGGCACAGTTGGCCTCGTGGTAAGGCGTCCGCCCCGTGATCGGGAGGTCGTGGGTTCGAACCCCGGCCGGGTCATACCTAAGACTTTAAAATTGGCAATCTAGTGGCTGCTCCGCCTGGCGTCTGGCATTATGGGGTTAGTGCTAGGACTGGTTGGTCCGGTGTCAGAATAATGTGACTGGGTGAGACATGAAGCCTGTGCTGCGACTTCTGTCTTGTGTGTGGCGCACGTTAAATGTCAAGGCAGCACCGCCCTGATATGGCCCTTCGTGGTCGGCTGGGCGTTAAGCAAACACACAAACTCTGTCCACGCCCGTTTGCAACCGGTTGCTTCCCTTTACATAATAAACCGAGCATAGGGAACCATTGCACAATAAAGGAAGGCTTCAAAATGTGCAATCCGGAGGACATGTTTGGTAGGGAAATTCTTTGTGTCAAATGACGTTAGTGCCCTTCGGTGATTGGTCAAAGCGTGTCGGTGTTAGTAGTGCTTGATGTCAGTGCTACTTGATTTTGTTTTCCAGTCTGGTACAAAGTGCACGGAAGAACAGGGGCAGTTATCAAGTTAACGCACCTCGAACAGTGAGATCAATAGAGCGTACAGCGCACCGACACGAACGTAACGGCTCGGGATCCGGCGAGTTGGTTACGCACCCTCCATGCTCAAGAACTCAAAACAATACAAATGAGGTTTGTTGTCCCAGACAACAATAAACCCCCGCAGTCGGTAGCGCTACGGGCCGCTAAATCGGAAATCCCTCGGCGAGTCAAAAATTAAAAAATAACTTTCCATTCTTCTTGTCTTTTTCTGAACCCTTGCTATACCCAGTGTTCATCACTAAATTGCAGTGACCAAATCAGCTATCTTACATCACTAAATTGCAGTGACCAAATCAGCTATCTTACATCACTAAATTGCAGTGACCAAATCAGCTATCTTACATCTTAAAGTTCTGCAAGGTTTGCACGATTTCCGCACTAGCAAGATACTACGCTTGAACATTTTCCCAGAATTCACTATTCTATTTTTAGTAACAGCACCTCATGGGAAAAGCCCAAAGGGTGCATTATCACTGCGCGTCGACTGAAGCCATTTTTAGTCAAGCAGTATGTAAGAAATGTTAAGTCCTTTGTACCGGAAACTTGCATTCTCCCAGTAAGGTCATATATTGTACTACGTTGCAAGCCCCTGGAGCAATTTTTTATTAGTGCTTTTGTGAACAAGAAACAATTAACAAGTGGCTCTATCCCATCTCCCCCCCCCCCCCTCCCTTTCCCCGTCGCGATATAACCTTCGTGGTTGAAAACGACGTTGAACACCAAATAAAGAAAGACTGAAGCCAATGGTTGATATTAACTTGCAGATGTGGCAGAAAGTATTATGTCGTGTATGTACACACTGTTAAAAGCCTTGAGAAGTCATTGAGTGTCCGTATCGGAGTATAAGCGGTCTACAGTGATGAAGTCCTCGCACTGTCTGTGTCAGGGTATTAGGCAGAAACTATTACGACGTCTAAGTGGAGGACCGAACGAGCTGCAGACGTCTTTATGCTAGGGGGAGAGAGGGCTTTAAAGATTGCGCGGCCACTGATCCTGGGATTTTAAGGGCATTGGAGTAGGGTGTTTTGGTGGTATTGGAGTAGTTTTGTACCGAAACAGATAGTTCCATCGCGTAAAAAGAGTTTTGTGATGGTCCCTGATACCGTCCGGATTGATACCAGCGGGGAAAAAAAAGCGAAATGCGGTGCTAAGACAGCATCCCGGAATAGAGATGACTGAGGACTGGACTGGAGACTGGACTGAAGACTGGGACTGGAGACTGGGACTGGAGACTGGGACCGAAGACTGAGACTGAAGACTGGGACTGAAGACTGGGACTGAAGACTGAGACTGAAGACTGGGACTGAAGACTGGGACTGAAGACTGGGACTGAAGACTGGACCATTAGAGGCTGGTAACCGTTTTGCAACCACAGTCAGTGACCGATTCCAAGCGTTTCGTTGGTTCCGTTCTTCGACCAGTTGTCTTGATTTTGATACCATTGTGTTTCTTATTACGTTGACTTTCTTTGGATACCATTATCGCTGTGAGGAATGAGGGGAAACATTTGAGAATAGCTCACGGAAGCAGGTAGTTAGTTTTACCTAATTAGGTACCTAAGTTTGAATAATAAACTGAAGATTCTCTGTCATTGCGTGAGTTCCCCCTGTGTGCTGTTGTTACTTTCTAAAGTTGTAACTCTTTCAAGTCTACCTCCTGTTAAGAGATACACTGTATCAACAAAACATTAATTACAGCCGCCATTTGCATTGGATATTTTCCAAACTATCTACTTCCGGGGGCAGATATTTAAAACCAAACGCACGTACACGGGTACATACTAAGGACGTACATCAAATGTTCTAAGAAACCCTCCTCAGTGCCAGGTTCCATTTAGTCACTATAACTAATTACTTCATTCATTAGCAATTATCAGGTTTGTGATCGAGTTATATACACAATGAGCATGGTATCAAAGGAAATTGCAGGGTCTTTGGAACACAACGGTACCAAAATCAAGATAACACGTCCAGAAACAGGGACGCGTCAAGCAATTCAAAACTGCAGGAATGTGTTAGTATATCAGCGAAGGGCGGTGCTAAGAAGTATACTGTGCGGATATGACTTGAGAGTGGACGATTAAAGGAGGAACTCACTGTGGAAGAAGTTATCTTGCTACTCTGTTGGAAGTTTTAGTTCCTAAAGATCCTGTTTACAAGATATGCCGCAAGGAAGCTCTCCCGGGCAAATATGACCATCTTAAGGAAGAATTTGCTGGAAGAACTTAGCCTGCTGAGATGTTAATGAGCTAGTTGGTGTCTAGGCAGAACGCTTAGTTTGTGAAGATCACTATTTAGGAGTCTGGTGATGAACGCGCTAGAACAGTCATTTATGAGAATGTATGTAAGGTTGGTCAGAGCCTTACAATGCTTTAGTGTTAATGCTCAGGGCTCCCAACGGAAGCCCGTCCTAGAGGGTCCTGGGACCCCCAATTTTATTGTTAAGAGGGTCCATGGACCCACTAAGCGGAGTTTTAGAGGGTCCCGGGACCCCCAATTTTATTGTTAAGAGGGTCCATGGACCCACTAAGCGGAGTTTTAGAGGGTCCCGTCTGCACTGTCCAGTTCCGCCTCCTTTCCGATATCGTTCTCGCGTGAAAGTGGCATAATTTGTGCTTGCATTTTGACTTCACTGACGACTACAGTCTGAAAAGAGCACAACACCGGAAAGTTAGTGCGTTCGTGGACACGCTCTTTGTAGGTTTAGTGCGTCCTGGACACGCTCTTTGTAGGTTTAGTGCGTCCTGGACACGCTCTTTGTAGGTTTAGTGCGTCCTGGGACACGCTCTTTGTAGGTTTAGTGCGTCCTGGGACACGCTCTTTGTAGGTTTAGTGCGTCCTGGGACACGCTCTTTGTAGGTTTAGTGCGTCCTGGACACGCTCTTTGTAGGTTTAGTGCGTCTTGGACACGCTCTTTGTAGGTTTAGTGCGTTCGTGGACACGCTCTTTGTAGGTTTAGTGCGTTCGTGGACACGCTCTTGGTAGGTTTAGTGCGTCCTGGGACACGCTCTTTGTAGGTTTAGTGCGTCCTGGGACACGCTCTTTGTAGGTTTAGTGCGTCCTGGGACACGCTCTTTGTAGGTTCAGTGCGTCCCGGGACCCGCTCTGTGTAGGTTTAGTGCGTCCCGGGACCCGCTCTGTGTAGGTTCAGTGCGTCCCGGGACCCGCTCTGTGTAGGTTCAGTGCGTCCCGGGACCCGCTCTGTGTAGGTTCAGTGCGTCCCGGGACCCGCTCTGTGTAGGTTTAGTGCGTCCCGGGACACGCTCTTTGTAGGTTTAGTGCGTCCCGGGACCCCCTCCATGAATTTCTAGTACGTGATTTCGGCTTCTTGTGTGTATAGGACGCAGAGACGCGCTCTATGGGGAGCCCTGATGCTGTCATAACTGTGTATGCAACAGACGCACACTGTGGGGAGCCCTGATGCTGTCATAACTGTGTATGCAACAGACGCGCACTGTGGGGAGCCCTGATGCTGTCATAACTGTGTATGCAACAGACGCACACTGTGGGGAGCCCTGATGCTGTCATAACTGTGTATGCAACAGACGCACAACCTTTGTGTGTTCGAGAAAGTCATGGCATGTTCCAAGCAAAATGTAGTGAATACCTCGCATTCTTTTTCTTTTAGGCTTGAAGCACCAGAACAAGTTTAGACAGATTTTTGAGCATCGCCCCTCCAAGGTTTTTGAACTACGAATGTAAATATAGGAGCGAGGAATGAAGTCCTAGCACTCAATGCAATCTGTGAAAAAGTTACAGCACTTAAAGGTCCTTGTCTACATTTTTATACCGAAATCGCCATTTGACCATTAAAATGCAGAGTCTATTATCTACAAATATCAACAATACACCCCCTTTCGATCAGGAAAGACGAAGCCAGTGTAGCCGTTTGAAAATTCATTGTAGTATTCCAGCGTAGTACTCATAGTAGGATATCCTTATTTGGAAAATGCCAAGCGCAAAACTCCTCTCAAATCCCGTGCATTTCGTGCGTTTAAAAAAAAGCGTGGACAGCGCTCCAGTGTCAAACTGTTGCTGCACTTGTTTGGGCGTGGCTATAAGCATAGTGACATGAATTTAATTGGTCCGTATTTTTAGGCAAAGCACATGTTCTCAGCAAACAGAAAACAAAATATTGGAAGCGTGAGTCACGCTACCCAAACATAAAATCTTTTTCTACATATATTTTTTGTCCATAACTTTTTTCCCCATGGTTCATTCATCATTTGACATAATTTTGTATCGAAATCTAACCATAAGATTACTGAAAAAAAGCAAAAATGTAGACGACCACCTTTAAAATGTTTTGCAAATGTCTGAACTTCCGTAAGAGCAGCGAAACTATTGTGTCCATAAGTGTTTTCTTTCGCTGTCACCCACAATCTATAAGCAACGTTACAGACCGATCGAAATTACTGAATAAAACATGGGCGGGGATGTAGCTCAGTCGGTAGCGCGCTGGATTTGTATCCAGTTGGCCGCTGTCAGCGTGAGTTCGTCCCCACGTTCGGCGAGAGATTTATTTCTCAGAGTCAACTTTGTGTGCAGACTCTCCTCGGTGTCCGAACACCCCCGTGTGTACACGCAAGCACAAGACCAAGTGCGCACGAAAAAGATCCTGTAATCCATATCAGAGTTCGGTGGGTTATAGAAGCACGAAAATACCCTCATAACTCATAACTCATAACTCATAACATTTTATTGATCCAACAAAGGAAATTAAATTGGTCATCAGCACATATAGGTCATTAATTAATAATTATAAAAGAAGAAGAGAAGAAAATTTATAAAACCCATGATAACAAAAAAATATCTAAAGTAATATATGTACAACTACAATACCCTTTTTACTTGCACACTTGACACACCGACACACCAACACACATGCATACATACCTACATACATACCTACATACATACATACATACATACATACATACATACATACATACATACATACATTCCATGTTAAAGTGTAGTTAAGAACATCACAGTAATTATATCATTGTTTGGATTAACAGATAAGTTTTTATGTAAATGATGATAACAACAATCCATAATTAACGCTATTGCACTACCAAAAGAAGAGACCAACCAAACACATAAAACCAATCACAGTAATCTTCATCAGTTATCACAGGTATCACAGTAGATTAGCCATCAGGTAGTTAGACTCAATTGGGCAAGTATACCCATCATGCTTCCTCCGAAAGCGGCGTATGGCTGCCTAAATGGCGGGGTAAAAATGGTCATTCACGTAAAAGCCGTGGGAGTTTCAGCCCATGAACGAACAAACAAACAAAACTGAATAAACCTGTATAAAGCAAAAGCGAAGAAAGTCAAATCCCTCCCAAAACACATGTCAAGTTTGACCACACTAACACATAACATATATTATAGACTTTGCCATTCATTTGTGTTTGCATCGCCATCCTGTCTAACATTTATTGACAATTATCTCGGGCGTTCCAACTTGCAGGAATTCACATTATCTTTTTCCCTGTGCTGTTTGCATCCTGTCTAACATTTATTGACAATTACCTCGGGCGTTCCAACTTGCAGGAATTCACATTATCTTTTTCCCTGTGCTGTTTGACAATGACATCAAATCCATAGTTTAACCTGGTTGTGTAAAGCATAAATATCTACTTGACCTAAATGAACAAAAACATAATGGCTTTCGCTTTTTATTTTGAAATCGTAGATTAAGCTACCTTGTCCGTACAAGTAACGTGATCGAGCAGTAGATATTTAACTTAAATGTAGCTTCCACTACACAAAATGTAGGATTATTAAAACTGCCGATAATCTGCGATGGTTTGGAAATGCTGTCTGTGGGCGCAGTGGCCAAGTGGATAAGACATCGGCCTCGTACTCGGAAGGTCGTGAGTTCAAATCCCGGCCGCGGCTGCCTGGTGGGTTAAGGGTGGAGATTTTTCCGATCTCCCAGGTCAACTTATGTGCAGACCTGCTAGTGCCTTATCCCTCTTCGTGTGTACACGCAAGCACAAGACCAAGTGCGCACGGAAAAGATCCTGTAATCCATGTCAGAGTTCGGTGGGTTATAGAAACACAAAAATGCCAGCATGCCTCCCCCGGAATCGATGTATGGCTGCCTGAATGGCGGGGTAAAAACGGCCATACACGTACAAATCCATTCGTGCAAAAACATGAGTGAACGTGGGAGTCTCAGCCCATGAACAAAGAAGAAGGAGAAGAAGTGCTGTCTGTAAAAAATAAACAAGTCGCGTAAGGCGAAAATACAATATTTAGTCAAGTAGCTGCCATTTTTCAGCAAGACCGTATACTCGTAGCATCGTCAGTCCACCGCTCATGGCAAAGGCAGTGAAATTGACAAGAAGAGCGGGGTAGTAGTTGCGCTAAGAAGGATAGCACGCTTTTCTGTACCTCTCTTTGTTTTAACTTTCTGAGCGTGTTTTTAATCCAAACATATCATATCTATATATTTTTGGAATCAGGAACCGACAAGGAATAAGATGAAAGTGTTTTTAAATTGATTTCGAAAAAAAAAAATTGATAATAATTTTTATATATTTAATTTTCAGAGCTTGTTTTTAATCCGAATATAACATATTTATATGTTTTTGGAATCAGCAAATGATGGAGAATAAGATAAACGTAAATTTGGATCGTTTTATAAATTGTTATTTTTTTTACAATTTTCAGATTTTTAATGACCAAAGTCATTAATTAATTTTTAAGCCACCAAGCTGAAATGCAATACCGAACCCCGGGCTTCGTCGAAGAGTACTTGACCAAAATTTCAACCAATTTGGTTGAAAAATGAGGGCGTGACAGTGCCGCCTCAACTTTCACGAAAAGCCGGATATGACGTCATCAAAGACATTTATCAAAAAAATGAAAAAAACGTTCGGGGATTTCATACCCAGAAACTCTCATGTCAAATTTCATAAAGATCGGTCCAGTAGTTTAGTCTGAATCGCTCTACACACACACACACACACACAGACAGACAGACACACACACACACACACACACACACACACACACACATACACCACGACCCTCGTCTCGATTCCCCCCTCTACGTTAAAATATTTAGTCAAAACTTGACTAAATATAAAAAGTATTTTATTTTTCTGCTCGTGAATGGTCAGTGTCATTGGCTTTTGATTTTTGAGTCACTTGAGAAAAAGTGACTCTATGTAATCGGTCAGTGTTAGTCTGTCCGGCCGGCCGGCCGTCCGGCCGGCCGTCCGTAGACACCACCTTAACGTTGGACTTTTCTCGGAAACTATCAAAGCGATCGGGCTCATATTTTGTTTAGTCGTGACCTCCAATGACCTCTACACTTTAACGATGGTTTCGTTGACCTTTGACCTTTTTCAAGGTCACAGGTCAGCGTCAAAGGAAAAATTAGACATTTTATATCTTTGACAAAGTTCATCGGATGTGATTGAAACTTTGTAGGATTATTCTTTACATCAAAGTATTTACATCTGTAGCCTTTTACGAACGTTATCAGAAAAACAAGGGAGATAACTAGCCTTTTCTGTTCGGCAACACACAACTTAACGTTGGGCTTTTCTCGGAAACTATAAAAGTGACCGGGCTCAAATTTTATGTGAACGTGACTCATTGTGTTGTGAATAGCAATTTCTTCCTGTCCATCTGATGCCTCATATAATATTCAGAACTGCGAAAGTGACTCGATCGAGCGTTTGCTCTTCTTGTTAAATCGTATATTTAGCTTCAAGAGCAGACTTTAACGTAACGGGTGTTACAAGCTCGTCGAATTTCTCAAAGTATGGGATCTCGAAGCTGTCTGTCGAACATCGAAGTGCTGTGTTGAACAAGTCCTCCCCTTCACAGAAAGACCTGATGGGCACATGGACTTGAAGACTCCTCGGGGTGCAGATGAGAGTCTGACCAAGATGAAATTGGCTGCTTCATTCGTGATCATTGGACGTGGAATGTTGGACCTTTTTTGAACGTATAGCCAATATAACTTATTGAATATAATGGAATGGATGTCAAAGATGTGTAAGTAAAATGGAGTCAGTGACCTGTTTTCTGTGCACAAGGGGCAGACAACACCAAGATGAACTTGGCTGGTTCACTCATTGAACATAGAATGTTGAACTAAATTCGTACACATCTAGCACCGTCGCGATATAACCTTGAACGGTTGAAAACGACGTTAAACACCAAATAAAGGAAAGTACACATCTAGCAGCAGTGATTGAATAGAATTTGATCAATCGTGTGCCTGGCGCGAAGAGGGATGCTTGAGTTTAAGCCAATTAGCTGCTTGTTACTCGGGGTGGGTGTAGTGATGTGTTAAGAGGAGAGAGCGTTGTAAGAGCGGTATGACAGAATGAGAGTATATCCAGTAGAAATAAATGAATGGAATTTAATAGAACTCGGTGTCTGGTACGAAGAGGGATGGGTAAGTTGAAGTTAGTAGCCTGCCTTTCTGCTTGTGGTCGGAATGGTGATGGAAGGACAGAGTATGGGAAAAGAGGAAGTGAAAAATGAGAGATCAAAGGCAAGTTTCAGGAGTGTCAATTTGCTCAAATGCGACTTCAGCTCGATTTGAATTACAGTTCTTCGCTTTTACCAACGTTATGAGAGAAATGGGAATATAGATTGGAGCAAAGACGGGTTTGGTCGGTTAGGTGGTAGGTTTAGTAGGTTGCTTGCCGACACCCCACCCCCCGTCTACCAAGTCTTCTTTTGGGAACCTATGAAGTCTTTTCTTTGCCATTTCGGCCGTCGTTTAATCTACTAAGAAAAGCAGCATGATTATACTGACTACTATTTTTCCGTCAGTAATGAGAGGCCGACATTTCCTCGGTAAGTGTAACAACAGACGGATCACAAGGATGCTCAGATTTCACACCCACCAGACAGCAGACGACTATCAATTACAAGTCACCAGTCTCCCCTGACTATTTTTTGACAAGGAAAAGGCAAGGGATATTGTAGGGGATTCCGGCTGGGCTAAGTAGACATATGCTTTCTCGTATAAGAGCAATGGCACTTACAAAGTGCCATAATATTGACGTTTTACCCAGTACCCAGACGAAAGACACCGGATTCAGTTGATCTCGAATCTTGATAGTGCATATTATTTCAGCTACTCATAAGTACGGTTAGCTGAATAACTCGGGATTTCCCAGATATCAGTGACGCTTGAGCATGAGGCTTTTCAGACATTACACGGGTCGACCATAACTGTATCAACAAGGTCACGTCAAGATATGACCGTTTAATGAGTTTTATTTTGATCAAGGTTCTGATTTGTGACCCTTCTGTTGACATCTGTTCAAAAAGTTAAAGAAAAAAAAGTAAAGTTAGTTAAGTATTTACAATGGTTTAACATATTTAAAGTTGATTTATCAATACAAAAGTTAAAGTTAAATACATTCAAGTAAGAGTTGTCTGCAGCATGGCCTCACCCTGGCGGATTTACTGCACAGTACCGTTACATTTTGTACGCATACGTGTCCATTTTCGTTCGTGCAGAACAAGAAGACTGTCGATATTTGTCTGTGACGTAGGTTAGGTTGCTCTCGGTTAAAGCATAAAAGATGACTGGGAAAACTTTGGATCGGTTTCGTTTTTGAAAATCCTGCGCGCGCGACGACAGAAAATTGTCTATTGACACAGAAAGTCTTGGGTACTCCGAAACTGTTTGAACTTTCTGCAGGACGACAGGGAATAGGCGATAGACTAAGTAAGTCTCAGCTACATTGAAACAGACAGGAGTTTGTTGATGAAAACAATTGGCCGAGGAGGGATGTGTATGCATCTCATAAACTTGTTGCATTTCCAGAAGTCTCCTCTGATCGTGTTGAAGACTTCTGTTACTGTTAGAGGAAAGTACATCGGTAATTGAATCGCCGAGGCCGACAAACATAACAGGAGACAGACGGATTTGAAGCCTGCAAACATAAGAGGACTGGCAAACGGTTCGGCAAAGACGTACATTTCTTGCGATTCTAGCAGTCACAGTGTTTAAAGGTACCTTCCTTCTGATGTTATTCATGTACAGATCTTGTCAAGCTTTTAGCACTTAATCATGTACAGATCTTGCCAAGCTTTCAGCACTTAATCATCTACAGATCTTGCCAAGCTTTCAGCACTTAATCATCTACAGATCTTGCCAAGCTTTCAGCACTTAATCATCTACAGATCTTGCCAAGCTTTCAGCACTTAATCATCTACAGATCGTGCCAAGCTTTTAGCACTTAATCATGTACAGATCTTGCCAAGCTTTTCGCACTTAATCATCTACAGACCTTGCCAAGCGTTCAGCACTTAATCATCTACAGATCTTGCCAAGCTTTCAGCACTTAATCATGTACAGATCTTGCCAAGCTTTCAGCACTTCATCATGTAGAGATCTTGCCAAGCTTTCAGCACTTAATCATGTACAGATCGTGCCAAGCTTTCAGCACTTAATCATCTACACATCTTGCCAAGCTTTCAGCACTTAATCATCTACAGATCTTGCCAAGCTTTCAGCACTTAATCATCTACAGATCTTGCCAAGCTTTCAGCACTTAATCATGTACAGATCTTGCCAAGCTTTCAGCACTTAATCATGTACAGATCTTGCCAAGCTTTCAGCACTTAATCATCTACAGATCTTGCCAAGCTTTCAGCACTTAATCATCTACAGATCTTGCCAAGCTTTCAGCACTTAATCATCTACAGATCTTGCCAAGCTTTCAGCACTTAATCATGTACAGATCGTGCCATGCTTTCAGCACTTAATCATCTACAGATCTTGCCAAGCTTTCAGCACTTAATCATCTACAGATCTTGCCAAGCTTTCAGCACTTAATCATCTACAGTTCTTGCCAAGCTTTCAGCACTTAATCATCTACAGATCTTGCCAAGCTTTCAGCACTTAATTATCTACAGTTCTTGCCAAGCTTTCAGCACCTAATCATCTACAGATCTTGCCAAGCTTTTAGCACTTGGCAAGAACATCGTTCCACTTGAAAACGACACAACAAATGCAAAGATTATCTACTTTCTGTCTAGAGTTGGATTTGTTTGGCTGATTCTTTGTAAAGTGACACCTATGTCAATCTGCAAAACATTCTTTCTTTCTTTATTTGGTTTTTAACGTCGTTTTCAACCACGAAGGGTTATATAGCGACGGGGAAAGTAGGGAGATGGGATAGAGCCACTTGTCAATTGTTTCTTGTTCACAAAAGCACTAATCAAAAATGTGTTCCAGGGGCTTGCAACGTAGTACAATATATTACCTTACTGGGAGAATGCAAGTTTCCAGTACAAAGGACTTGACATTTCTTACATACTGCTTGACTAAAGTCTTTACAAAAATTGACTATATTCTATACAAGAAACACTTAACAAGGGTAAAAGGAGAAACAGAATCCGTTAGTCGCCTCTTACGACATGCTGGGGAGCATCGGGTAAATTCTTTCTCGTCCCAACCAATATGGGACTCCCCCTAGCCCGCGGGGGGTATCTGCAAAACAAAAAACAAACAAAAACAAATGAGTCAAAAAGTTCAACACTGCACACGGAACAATCACGCTGCAGATGATGTGTACGTTTTCAAGAAAAAGTGTGGATATTTTGTAATTGTTTACAAATGGAACAATGCTGTTAACCTATGAAAATGCATCGACATAACTGAATTGGTGCGCATAGTAGTCTACACGGGGAGGTATGTGTCTTTTAAAAAGGTTCGCCTGACAACAAAGACCGGACCCATGTGCGTCAGTGTCACAATCAAACACGGGAGGCATGATTAAATCTCCACAGGGAGATTTGGGGAACCACTGTCGTCTGCGCTTCAGTGTTGTTTTCCCATTACCCCGGCTGTCCACACTTTGCTGTCTCGCTCATCTTTGTGTCCCCCTCTGTTACTTCCCCGTCTACTCTCTTGGCTTAGAGTTGCATCTATAGTCAACACTGTTTGATTTCTCTGGATGGTTAGTCTTATTCTCTAACGCGTTTACCCCCTCTGTTATTTCCCCGTCTACTCTCTTAGCTTAGAGATGCATCTGGTCGACTTTGTTTGATTTCTCTGGATAGTTAGTCGCATTCCCTTTCGCGTTTACTGTCGTCAGCCATCGTTTTGGTCCGCTTTGAGAAGGGGAGGTAACAGACGGGGAACCGATGTAAGAGTTTCTGGCTGTTTGAAAATCTGCTGACTGTCTTCAAAGGCATGACTACTGAAAATATTAAGGAGTTTACGAACTTTTTTCCTTTCGTTAGCTCGCTGAGGGGAGGACGATTTTTGTGTCTTTGTCCTCTCCCCCCTCCCCCCTCCCCCCTCTCCCCCCTTCTGCCTGTCTACTTGTCTGTCTCTGTCTCCCCTACTCTCTGGCTGGCTGTCTGTCTGTCTGTCTGGATCACTTTTTTTACAAGCACGCCACACAAAACAGACAAGACCGAATTCTTTCATTTTTTAAAAATTATATAATTAAACAACCAAGAAGTAATGACAAACAAAGCAAAGATCGAACGCGGCAGCGACAATTTAGGTAGAGTGTGTCAATTGTGACAACCCTCGAAAATGGAATTCACAACAATGTGAATCAGTGTCAATAACGCGTGTGCCCTCCGTTGTGTGCCAGGCATTCAACACATCGTTGGCGCATGGAGTGGATCAGGTTGCATATGAATGCTCTGGTAACTCCATTCCACTCCTGCTGGAGCCATTGCAGCAGTTGACTCAGATTGGCAGGAGGAGGGTGATGTTGCTGTACCCGACGACAAAGTTCGTCCCACATGTGCTCTATGGGGTTCAGGTCCGGGCTGTTGGCTGGCCACAGCATCCTGTTGACCCTGGCTTGCTGGATGAAGGTGTTTACAGCTGCAGAGCGATGGGGAGGTGCGTTGTCATCCTGAAGAATTGCACGAGGGCCGATCGCTTGGAGGGCTGGAACGACCAGGGGTTGCAGGATCTCATTCTGGTAGCGGACACCGGTCAAGTTGCCCACTACATGGTACAGAGGTGTCCTTAGACGTGTGCTGATCCCTCCCCAGACCATCACAGAGCCTCCGCCAAAACGCTGTCGTTCCAGAACAGCGCCTTCTGCGAAGCGCTCTCCGCGACACCTCCACACTCGGATGCGACCATCAGCAGGTTCCAAGCAAAAGCGGGACTCATCTGTAAACAACACCTGAGCCCACTGCTGACGTTGCCACCTCACATGTTGAGTGCACCAGGCTCGGCGAGCTGCTCGGTGATTAGCAGTCAGGGTTGTTTCTCGGACTGGACGCCTTGCACGCAAGCCAAAGTTGTGTAAGCGGTTCGGATCGTCTGACCACTAACAACGGTGTTGGTGGTAGCTTGTAGGCGTTGCCTAATGTTGTTTGCCGTAGCCATTCTTTGTTGCATGGCCTGCCTCTGAATGAAGCGATCCTCTCTTTGTGTGGTGACTCTGGGCCGACCAGAACGTTGTCGCTCCTGCACTCTTCCAGTTGCGTGGAATCTCTGTTTTAGTCTGATGATGACAGAGGGAGCCACTGCAAGCCTCTGGGCCACTTGCCTGGCAGCAACACCGTCTTGTAGCCATCCTATTGCCCTTCCTCTATCCATTGTTCGTGGGGGCATGTTGCTACTGTGCATAATTGTGTCAGCGTGTCAACCTTTAAAGACAAGCTGGTGAGCGATGTTCATAGCCAGGCCCCTGTTGTAGCACGTGCATCACAACCTTTTGCCCTGGCATGCGTTCCGCAAATTTCATGGGGCTATAAAAAACACCCTTTTTCTTCCAAAATGCAAAAGCTTTTGAGAAGTCCCACAAAGGGAAATAACTCTGCCTGCCAAACACAATTCTAGGTCAAGACTCATTGTTCATTTGTTAATGTCGATGTTTAATTTTTTGGCAATTTTTTATAATTAGATCTGTTTTTTCAACCGATCCTTAACTTTTTTTGAAGAGTGTATATATATATCTCCCTCTCTTTATCTATCTATCTATCTATCTATCTATCTATCTATCTATCTATCTAATTATCTATCTATCTCTCTCTATCTTGGCCCTTCGTGGTCGGCTGGGCGTTAAGCAAACAAACAAACAAAATATCTCTATCTCTTTCTTCCTCTCTCTCTTTTCTTCTATGTTTGACGGTTCTTTTGTTTTCTGATTCTCTTTTTGTCAAATCTCGGAATCCCAAGATCCAGCGACAACTCTTTTCTTTTTCAACACTTTTTAGCCCTGTGAATACCTAATGCAGTCTGGAAGTCAAGAATATAAAAAAGGTAGAACCATTGAAGCGATTAGCGCTCCGTAGCGCTCCGTGTCAAGAGGCCAACGGGTTTTCCTGTCCCAGGAGGACCTTGCAGTCTCGTTCTGTTGTACCTTTCCTAAAATAGATTACAGCTCGTGTGGTGTCTGATTAAACGTTGGGTTTTAATTTTTGTTTTGTTTTGAGTGGTAAGGGGATTATTGGACTGTTATTCCCGTATGTCTTGGAAATTGAATGACTTTGAAAAAAAAAAATTTTTTTGACTCAAAAAAAGTTTTCTTCCTTGCTTTGTTGTCGTTACTATAGCCAAGAGGGATTGGAATTCTACGGACTTTCTTCTTTGTGGAGTTGTTTGTTAGTAAGTTTGTAAGAAACTTTTTTTTTGTGCGTTCAGGGTCTCTCTCTCTCTCTCTCTCTCTCTCTCTCTCTCTCTCTCTCTCTCTCTCTCTCTCTCTCTCTCTCTCTCCACCTTATTGCTCTCTCTCTCACTCTCTATCTCTCCCTCACTCTCTCTCTCTTTCTTGAAAAAGTTTGTTTGGGAAAAAGGCCACAGCTGTTGGCATGGAATGGCAAATTACATACGTGAATTGAACCTGTTTTTGTGTGTGTATTGTCTGCTTTCCGACAGAAGTTGAGTTCATGCTGGTATTTGCATTAAATTTGCCTAATGTTCCAGTGAAGCAGGACACTTTGGAAGAAAATAGGTTACCTTGTGCGCTTTGAAGGAACTCGAACCAAGCTCAGCTGTTGACAAGGAGAAACAAAACAAAGGCTGCAGCAGGGCGGCGGAATGGCAGACGTGTCCTTAAAGTATCCCCTGGGTTCACTTAGGGCAAACGCCAAAGACAAAATCACTCAAACAAAAAGGAAAAGGAAACGAAACAACATGGTTGGATTTCGTGCAGAGTGGGACTTGCAGATTGACATATAAATCTTACTTAAGTTATGTCAACGAATTTCTGTAACCATAAAACAACCACAAAAACAACGACAGCACACATAATAAGGCCAAACACAAATATTTGTCATCATTTTCACGAGTTTTCATTTACAGCCAGCTGGGAAATAAATCTCATGTTCCCCATGCAATAAATCCCCGGTTCCCATAGTTGCAGGAAGCAGGTTAGACATGGATAATCAAAAGCAAACCCAATAGAAACGCTCGGGGATTCTTCGGCTCTTTTCATTGGCGTTTCTCCAGACCTAGACAGACGACTCTGCTTTGCAAAGTTCTAAAAACGAACTGGCAAACTGGCAAAAGTAAACAAAAAAACAAAACTACTTCATGAAAGGTCATAAATTCACCACAAACAAATGAAACCTAGCGATATGTTGTGTCTTCTTACAAAGTCATGGAGTGCGGGTATAATGTTTCGATACACAGACGTTCGGAGAAACACGAACGTTAAGTTCAAGTCAAACCAATTGACCCCTGACTCACAAATGTTGACCCGTGCACAAGACGTTGTATCGAATAACTAAGCGCAAATAAGAAATAATAATAAAAGCAAAGAACATAGCAACAAAAAATGCAAACATATAACAAAGCCGAGCAAGCAGAATGACAGGTCTAATAAAAAAACAAGTCGTGTAAGGCGAAATAACAACATTTAGTCAAGCTGTCGAACTCACAAAATGAAACTGAACGCACTGCATTTTTTTTATTTTTTTTTATCAAGACAGCAGTCGTAGTTTCGTCAATCCACCGCTCGTGGCAAAGGCAGTGAAATCGACAAACCAGAATAGTGCGGTAATGGTCGCGGTGAGCAGGATAGCACGCTTTTCTGTACCTCCCTTCGTTTTAACTTTCTGCGCGTATTTTTAATCCAAACATATCATATCTATATGTTTTTGGAATCAGGAACCGACAAGGAATAAGATAAAATTGTTTTTAAATCGATTTCGGAAATTTTATTTTAATCATAATTTTTATATTTTTAATTTTCAGAGTTTGTTTTTAATCCGAATATAACATATTTATGTGTTTTTGGAATCAGAAAATGATGAAGAATAAGATGAACGTAATTTTGGATCGTTTTATTAAAAAATAATTTTAATTACAATTTTCAGATTTTTAATGACCAAAGTCATTAATTAATTTTTAAGCTTCCAAGCTAAAATCCTCGAAGATTGTTTGGCCAAAATTTCAATCAATTTGATTGAAAAATGAAGGTGTGACAGTGCCGCCTCAACTTTTACAAAAAGCCGAATATGACGTCATCAAAGACATTATCGAAAAAATGAAAAAAAGTCC
Organism: Littorina saxatilis; assembly: GCF_037325665.1. Taxonomy (NCBI): domain Eukaryota; kingdom Metazoa; phylum Mollusca; class Gastropoda; order Littorinimorpha; family Littorinidae; genus Littorina; species Littorina saxatilis. Next base: position 67,794,103 of record NC_090248.1, on the reverse strand, counting down.
GGGGGTATCATACCCAGGAACTCTCATGTACAATTTCATAAAGATTGGTCCAGTAGTTACTCTGAATCGCTCTACACACACACACACACACGCACAGACACACACACACACACACACACATACACCACGACCCTCGTCTCGATTCCCCCTCTATGTTAAAACATTTAGTCAAAACTTGACTACATGTAAAAAGAGGCAATGAGTCGGAAACAAGATCGCGATTCTTTCATTCGCTGCAGGACGCAAATCTTCTGTGACCTTTGATCCAACTTGCCGTGCTGCACGATGCAAATCTTCTGTGACCTTTGACCCAAGGTAGCTTCCACATTGACATTCGATCACAAAGCTTAATATTTACAACTGAAAACCGAGTAAGACTATCCATGGTTCATTTGTTTTGCAAGAAAAACTTCGTTTGGGAAACTGAAGCGTGATTTCTTTAACAGATCGAATAATAGATGTAACAATAACAAGGTTCACCATTAAAACGTATGTCGAACATTGCCAGAAAGATTGATTTCATGTTGCGCTCGTCGTTGAGATCGAAGACACAGGCAAGCCCAGTCCACGCAAATGATCCGTACAATCCGAGTTACACTCGGTCGTTGATCTTAAAATTGATTTCAAGAACATTTTCTCCACACCCCTGTCAGTGTGGCACTAGTAAATCTATAAAGAGGCGAAGAGGGCAAGAATTCTCCACACCCCTGTCAGTGTGGCTCTAGTAAATCTATAAAGAGGCGAAGAGGGCAAGAATTCTCCACACCCCTGTCAGTGTGGCTCTAGTAAATCTATAAAGAGGCGAAGAGGGCAAGAATTCTCCACACCCCTGTCAGTGTGGCACTAGTAAATCTATAAAGAGGCGAAGAGGGCAAGAATTCTCCACACCCCTGTCAGTGTGGCACTAGTAAATCTATAAAGAGGCGAAGAGGGCAAGAATTCTCCACACCCCTGTCAGTGTGGCTCTAGTAAATCTATAAAGAGGCGAAGAGGGCAAGAATTCTCCACACCCCTGTCAGTGTGGCTCTAGTAAATCTATAAAGAGGCGAAGAGGGCAAGAATTCTCCACACCCCTGTCAGTGTGGCACTAGTAAATCTATAAAGAGGCGAAGAGGGCAAGAATTCTCCACACCCCTGTCAGTGTGGCACTAGTAAATCTATAAAGAGGCGAAGAGGGCAAGAATTCTCCACACCCCTGTCAGTGTGGCTCTAGTAAATCTATAAAGAGGCGATGAGGGCAAGAATTCTCCACACCCCTGTCAGTGTGGCTCTAGTAAATCTATAAAGAGGCGATGAGGGCAAGAATTCTCCACACCCCTGTCAGTGTGGCACTAGTAAATCTATAGAGAGGCGAAGAGGGCAAGAATTCTCCACACCCCTGTCAGTGTGGCTCTAGTAAATCTATAAAGAGGCGATGAGGGCAAGAATTCTCCACACCCCTGTCAGTGTGGCACTAGTAAATCTATAAAGAGGCGATGAGGGCAAGAATTCTCCACACCCCTGTCAGTGTGGCACTAGTAAATCTATAAAGAGGCGATGAGGGCAAGAATTCTCCACACCCCTGTCAGTGTGGCACTAGTAAATCTATAGAGAGGCGAAGAGGGCAAGAATTCTCCACACCCCTGTCAGTGTGGCACTAGTAAATCTATAAAGAGGCGAAGAGGGCAAGAATTCTCCACACCCCTGTCAGTGTGGCTCTAGTAAATCTATAGAGAGGCGAAGAGGGCAAGAATTCTCCACACCCCTGTCAGTGTGGCTCTAGTAAATCTATAGAGAGGCGAAGAGGGCAAGAATTCTCCACACCCCTGTCAGTGTGGCACTAGTAAATCTATAAAGAGGCGAAGAGGGCAAGAATTCTCCACACCCCTGTCAGTGTGGCACTAGTAAATCTATAAAGAGGCGAAGAGGGCAAGAATTCTCCACACCCCTGTCAGTGTGGCACTAGTAAATCTATAGAGAGGCGAAGAGGGCAAGAATTCTCCACACCCCTGTCAGTGTGGCACTAGTAAATCTATAGAGAGGCGAAGAGGGCAAGAATTCTCCACACCCCTGTCAGTGTGGCACTAGTAAATCTATAGAGAGGCGAAGAGGGCAAGAATTCTCCACACCCCTGTCAGTGTGGCACTAGTAAATCTATAGAGAGGCGAAGAGGGCAAGAATTCTCCACACCCCTGTCAGTGTGGCACTAGTAAATCTATAAAGAGGCGAAGAGGGCAAGAATTCTCCACACCCCTGTCAGTGTGGCACTAGTAAATCTATAGAGAGGCGAAGAGGGCAAGAATTCTCCACACCCCTGTCAGTGTGGCACTAGTAAATCTATAAAGAGGCGAAGAGGGCAAGAATTCTCCACACCCCTGTCAGTGTGGCACTAGTAAATCTATAAAGAGGCGGAGAGGGCAAGAATTCTCCACACCCCTGTCAGTGTGGCACTAGTAAATCTATAAAGAGGCGAAGAGGGCAAGAATTCTCCACACCCCTGTCAGTGTGGCACTAGTAAATCTATAAAGAGGCGAAGAGGGCAAGAATTCTCCACACCCCTGTCAGTGTGGCACTAGTAAATCTATAAAGAGGCGAAGAGGGCAAGAATTCTCCACACCCCTGTCAGTGTGGCACTAGTAAATCTATAAAGAGGCGAAGAGGGCAAGAATTCTCCACACCCCTGTCAGTGTGGCACTAGTAAATCTATAAAGAGGCGAAGAGGGCAAGAATTCTCCACACCCCTGTCAGTGTGGCACTAGTAAATCTATAAAGAGGCGAAGAGGGCAAGAATTCTCCACACCCCTGTCAGTGTGGCACTAGTAAATCTATAAAGAGGCGAAGAGGGCAAGAATTCTCCACACCCCTGTCAGTGTGGCACTAGTAAATCTATAAAGAGGCGAAGAGGGCAAGAATTCTCCACACCCCTGTCAGTGTGGCACTAGTAAATCTATAAAGAGGCGAAGAGGGCAAGAATTCTGTACTCTGCATTTCGTCAGTCGCCATTCATGAAGTCATGGGCGATGGTTTACGAGACTTTTTTCTTTGCGATTGTCAGGGCAAGGCTAGAAGTCACAGGCTTACCCGCTTACCCCACCGCCATAGGTCTGTGCAGACTGTTGCGTGCATGAACAGCATCCTTACACTTGGAGACTTACCACAAATCAACTTCCTGGCTGCTCCCTGTGCAGACTTTGTGTGTGTGTGTGTGTGTGTTTGTGTGTGTGTGTGTGTGTGTGTGTGTGTTTGTGTGTGTGTGTGTGTCACTTGCAACATTATTTCAAAAGAAAGCAAAACACAAAACCAATATCCACTGTGCAAGGGCTTTTGATGTTTGGCTTGTGTTTGTTTGAAGGATAACGTTATCGCTTACAGGAGACGTAATGTATACCCTGAGGGGGAACAAGAAAGAATTCACCTCCTGAATTCACCCCAAAAAGCCTTCTTTTCTTACGAATCTGCAGACAAACAACTCCACAGAGAACAAGGTCTCCTGACTTGCAATGCCGCTTGGCTATACATGTAGTAACGGCTATACATGTAGTAACGGCTATACATGTAGTAACGGCTATACATGTAGTAACGGCTATACATGTAGTAACGGCTACAAAAATAGAATTAAATAAAAACAAGGAAAAAAACTTTTCTTGAGACATGAAGATGAATGGAAAATAAAACACGCACACACACACACGCTTGCGCGCGCGTACGCACGCACACACGCACACACACACACACACACACACACGCACGCACGCACGCACGCACCCACACACACGCACGCGCGCTAACGAAACATCGCACCAGGAAAAAAACAACACAAAAGGAGGAAAAACCTTTACTTCGCTGGCGGAGGTAGGCAGAACGGAAACAGGAGATAAAACAGTGTCTTGTGGGGGTTGTTGACGTAGAATCAATAAGAGAGAAAAAGTCAAAACCGTCTTGGAGCTCGTGAAATCTGTGCTGGGTGACAGGGTCGGGGGGAAAAGAGACTGACGGGTTGAGGCACCTGGTCGGCTTTCTCGTCAACGTCCGTCACGCACGATGTCTCGTATGATTAGTCATAGAAGATATTAACAGCTATTGTGTTTTCAGCGTAGCAATAGGGACCGATGATCGACATAGGGCTGTGTAAGACTATGCAATCTCAAGCCCCGAATCCCCCCCCCCCCCCCCCACGTGTCTATCAGAATAGCAATACTCGGGAATAACTCTGTTGGGTTTGTATAGGTTGTGAAAAGAGTGAATGCCCTTGCTTTTAGTGGGACAAATAAATCCACACGTGCTCCTTGTCCACTCGTTTCCTACACACCCGGCCTCGCTTGTGATTGGCTCGTGAGTTGTTTGTCCTAGTAAAAGCAAGGGTATTCACTCTTTCACAACCAATACAAACCCGAAAGAAATATTTTCGGAATTTGACTATTGTAGCTAACTTCTTGCTGAAGAAATTGAAAATGTGTCTGTATTTTTTTCTTGGAGACAGTCTTTTCCGTGAACATGCAGGTCTCGACTAGCAGCTAGCATCTGCTGAAGGGACATTAAAACCCCCAAACCAACCAACCAACCGTGAACATGCAGGTCTCGACTAGCAGCTAGCATCTGCTGAAGGGACATTAAAACCCCCAAACCAACCAACCAACCGTGAACATGCAGGTCTCGAATAGCAGCTAGCATCTGCTGAAGGGACATTAAAACCCCCAAACCAACCAACCAACCGTGAACATGCATGATTCGGCTCACCATCTGAGATCGGGTCCAGCAGATATATGATTTTCCATACCAATTTGGAACATACCCAGAGGCGGACACAAATAGATTCCTGTTTATTTCTTTGAAATATCTTCGGCGGTGTGCAACCGATTGCTTCGGGGGTGTGCAACCAGAAAAACAGAGAGACTTCGGAGATGCGCAACCGACAGATCTTTGAATGTCTTCACAGATTCATGAAATATGACGCTCCTGCACCACTTTAAATCATACCATCTGACCCAGATGTCAAGAAAAGACCATAGATCACATTACAATCGCGTGTAGCCTTTCTCATGTGCTTGAATTTCCCTAGTAACTGAGGAAAGTCAAAATGTGCACATAATGCGCTTGCAATGTGTAAATACTTGAAGGCCAACGTTCACAAACACATTGAAGCAATGAAACAAATCGATGATATGATGCTATGACACCATAGGCCAAAGTACAAACGGTAGTTTTGTGATGATATGTCATTTGTGAGGAATTACAGGTGATTTTGTGCAGAAACTTACGTCGCGTGTCTCCCTTCGGACAGAAAAATAAGGGTGCAACCGCTTCGGACAGATTTGCCTAGTGCAACCACGGTATACGGTGTGGTTACGGTCAGACTGTGTGTCTGAGAGACAGACAGCCCGCTCGCCCGAGCGGAGAACATGAGAGATGGTTTCGTCACACCAGTCCTTCTCAATTGGTCCACTTAGTGTAGGGTTTACAGGCCTGCACGCTAGTCCGGCACGTGCGTTGCGTGAGACGACTAATCGGGTCGTCTGTCTCTGTCCTCGGCCTTTTTCGCCGCTACCCCGGAAGAAAAAAATGCCGCCCTAATTTTTCAGCGAGGATGAACAGAGAGAAGGAGAAAGAGAGAGAGAGAAGACAGGAGAGAGGCGCGCTTTGACGCAGAGAGAGAGAGAGAGAGAGAGAGAGAGAGAGAGAGAGAGAGAGAGACAGAGACAGAGACAGAGACACAGAGACAGAGACAGAGACAGAGAGAGGTGAGTGGTGGTGGAATCATTTCGAGGGTTTTGATTTCATTTTCACGGTCTAGCTGCTTGTCTGATGGGCAACCCGCTTTTTCCTTGAACCCGAAGTAGTTTGCTAGCCTGCAGATATTCTGTACATGTATTTGAAATTAACAGGCTTCAGATTTTCCTGTAAATTTGAGGATTTCCGGTATTTTCACAACTTATGAGATAACTTTTGATCACTAAATTGCACCAGATTTTGATTATTTTTTTTCCGGGGAGATTTTATTTTATTTTTTTATAACTTATATATTTTGGTTCAAGATTTAATGCCTGGAATTGCATAATTACATTTCGACGTAGTAGTCGGCTTTCTGTCAGTCATGTCAAACCCGCTTTTGTCCGCTTGGTTCTTGGATTCCGATTTATTTTTTAACATGCTGAGATTTTAGATGGACGATATTCGGAAACAGCTCTGTCTGTTTGTTTTTATGTTGTTGTTTTATGTTGTTTTATGTTGTTCTATGTTGTTTTATGTTGTTTTATGTTGTTCTATGTTGTTTTATGTTGTTTTATGTTGTTCTATGTTGTTTTATGTTGTTGTTTTATGTTGTTGTTTTATGTTGTTGTTTTATGTTGTTGTTTTATGTTGTTGTTTTATGTTGTTTTATGTTGTTGTTTTTATGTTGTTGTTTTATGTTGTTGTTTTATGTTGTTGTTTTATGTTGTTGTTTTATGTTGTTGTTTTTATGTTGTTGTTTTATGTTGTTGTTTTATGTTTTGTTGTTGTGTTTTTTTAGGGGGGAGGGGAGGGAGTGTGTGAAAGAGATGCGCCCCTTCCAACCAGAGTCGACACAGTGAATAATAACCTTCGATGTACGTGACAAGGCAATGTCCGCTTTCCAAAATATGCTAATTTTAGTTTACTGTCTATAGCCACCAGCGGTCAGACACTACATATGTTTGCCTCACTGTTTCGAAGGGATAAAACTCTTCCACAATGCCAATAATAACCCCGGCGGTTATTTTCGGATTTCGTCTATTACACGGTCTGTTGCATATTATAACAATCGATGTGTTGACCTGCGTACATAAAGTCTTCACTACTGCCGTCGGTTGACGAAAGTACTGGTGGAAATTGTACGTTTTTGGCAGACATGATTGGTTTTGTCTTATGGGTTTTGTCTCACATTTATCTAGCACGAAGTATTGCCCCGTTAGTATTGGTTCAATTCCTGACACGTGAAACATTACTGTGTGAGCAGACCACAAAATACATTATGTATTGTGTGGAGCAGACAGAAGATGGTATTGTCAGTAGGCTAGTCAATGTGCGATATGTCTTCACCAAACACGACACGCAGCCACGTCGTTGAGTTTTGGTATGTGTCTCCGTTGAAGAATGCTCGTTTTAGATGTAAAAGCGTGAACAGATCGGCAATGATACAAATCTTCGTTTGTATTTCAACACTTTATTTACTTATGTGACAAGGATTGTTCCGAAATTGGCCGGAGCACTATTGTCCAGGTCCCTTTCTTTTACGTTCGCCTAATCCGAATCAGTAATATTGTTTTACGCCGTCACGGTGAAAGCATTAGGGGCATGTTCCCGGGTGTTGTACCCGACTTTAGATGAGATACACAGGTGTAGGCGTGTTTAGTTGTAATCAACCACCTGCACTCATGGCAGAATGACCGAGGTCTTTTACTTGCCACTGTCGTGACACGGGGGTGGGACATGAACACCGTCTCTGAGTCTGCACATAAAGTTGACCCATGTCCGTCCCGGCCTGGATTTGACCCCATGACCCTAGGTTGACAACCTGATCCTAATCACTATGCCTTTATGTGCACCAAGAAGTCTCACATCCTGGTAGAGACGACAGCGAATGTGATCGATTGCCCTTGACAATGTGAGGCCAACTGCAAGACAGTTCTGTCAAGCAATCAAGAGCTCTATTTCTACCCGCCTTTCGTTTTAGACCATTGGTCATTGGCACATTGCAGTGATCTTGGGTCGCCTTAGCCTCCTTATTGAGCTTTAGACCATTGGTCATTGGCACATTGCAGTGATCTTGGGTCGCCTTAGCCTCCTTATTGAGTTTTAGACCATTGGTCATTGGCACATTGCACTGATCTTGGGTCGCCTTAGCCTCCTTATTGAGTTTTAGACCATTGGTCATTGGCACATTGCAGTGATCTTGGGTCGCCTTAGCCTCCTTATTGTGCTTTAGACCATTGGTCATTGGCACATTGCAGTGATCTTGGGTCGCCTTAGCCTCCTTATTGAGCTTTAGACCATTGGTCATTGGCACATTGCAGTGATCTTGGGTCGCCTTAGCCTCCTTATTGAGGTTTAGTGTGTGGAAATGCAAGGACGCGGGCTTAAAGATTCATGTAGGTGTTGTCCAGTGTAACCCCCCACAGGTCTGTCCAGACGTTTACATGGAATACGTTTTGTCCAGTGTAACCCCCCACAGGTCCGTCCAGACGTTTACATGGAATACGTTTTGTCCAGTGTAACCCCCCACAGGTCCGTCCAGACGTTTACATGGAATACGTTTTGTCCAGTGTAACCCCCCACAGGTCCGTCCAGACGTTTACATGGAATACGTTTTGTCCAGTGTAACCCCCCACAGGTCCGTCCAGACGTTTACATGGAATACGTTTTGTCCAGTGTAACCCCCCACAGGTCTGTCCAGACGTTTACATGGAATACGTTTTGTCTAGTGTAAACCCCCACAGGTCTGTCCAGACGTTTACATGGAATACGTTTTGTCTAGTGTAAACCCCCACAGGTCTGTCCAGACGTTTACATGGAATACGTTTTGTCTAGTGTAAACCCCCACAGGTCTGTCCAGACGTTTACATGGAATCAGGACAGCTTCCTTCTATCTGGACACGTACCCAAACTCAGTCGACACACAGTAACACCCTGGATGCTTCCTGTGCAAAGTTGGAAATGAAGCCTGAATTAATCACACAAATTGATCAGGTTTTGGTCAAGAAATTAATCCAGGAAGAAATGTCCATTGTGCACAAAAAGCAGCCAAGCTGAAGATCTGTGGCATGTGTGCTGGAAAGGTAGGACGCTCTTACCTAGTAAGACCAGTTGAGAAAGACTCATCACTGACAAACACAAAGCATTCACATTTCACAACTCGCACCAACATGTACATAAAGAAAGCACCTATGGCAGAGCGAATGGGACGACTGTGAAGAAAATAAACTTCATAAGATCGTCCCCCAGCTGTCGGACAGCCTACCTCAATGTCGCCTCAACAGAAAAGAAGAGACAGTTCTCTGTCGCTTACACATTGGTCACAGTCACATCACACATTCTTATCTCCTGAAAGGTGAAGACCCACCATATTGTTTTGGATGCGACGAACCATGGACATTAGAACATGTCCTCACCAAATGTGTAGACGTTCAAGAATTTCGAGACAAACACTACAATGCGGAAACGCTGAAGGTTTTATTCCGGGATGTTCCCCCGGACAAGATTTTTAACTTTTTAAAAGAGATCAAGATTTTTTACAAGATTTGAAGTACCAGAAGTGATAGTGATTAATTTTTAGAACCTTCTTTTACAGTGATAGATCTGAATGTAAATAGTCTGAAACGTAGAACTTGCCATGGGAAATGAAAAAGAAAATAACTGCATCGGTCTGGAATAGCAGCTAGCATCTGCTGAAGGGACATTAAAACCCCAAAACCAACCAACCAACCCAGTAACCTGCATCGACCGATCTGTGATGGCTGACAAGGAGGAAGGATGGTGTCTTTGATGGTTTACAAGGAGGAAGGATGGTGTCTGTGATGGTTTACAAGGAGGAATGATGGTGTCTTTGAAAGATTGAAAGGCTCGGTGTTTATCAATTCTTTTGTTAACAGTTCTCTCGTTTTGGTACCTTCCCCCCCAGCACCGCGTTCGGACAACTGCAGTCGGGTGACGAAGCAGTACGTGGTCCAATTGTCAGTGTGACAACCGCCAGTCCATGAAACCGGCTCCTCTTCCACCACGACCTGCTTCCATCGCTGTGCAGTGATTTCCACCAAGCTGACCAGAAGATGACCTCATCGCAAAGGGCAGCATGACCTTATATCAAGTGGCATATTTACTGAATTTGTTTCGCGGAATGTATGGAATATATCTATATGCGGAACACATCGAGTTATTATAGCGCATTTATCTCTTACATAAGCCCACCCTTTAAAGGATAAGCTCCGCGGGGGTGGGGGTATCGTGTTGACTTAGCACTGACAGCTATGTGTCACCGACTATCATTAATCTGGATATATTCAACCTAAGAATCATCTCTTTAGTGGCTAGAAACAGAGGTGGACAAGACCGAAAGGTATTTCTTAACGACCGGGAAGAGAACAGAAAATCCATCACGAAATCAAATGATTGTAGGGAATCCTTGACCAGTCTCATCCGACCTTGACACGGCACATAATGCCCAGGCGTTCCCGAAGGCGTGCCCGGCAGTCTGATTGCGGATAGAGATTAAGCCGCCAATCACAGCGGATGGGGGTACAGCGAGGCGATTAAGTAGATATGCCTTGCCAGGAGTAATCCGAAAAGACAATTAGCGATTGGGGATTAACGACGGAGTGTCGAGTTCCGGGATGTGTATCTGTCACGCGTGTTTTGTTCTGTAGGACCGTATACATGAATTGTTCACGCGTGTTTTGTTCTGCAGGACCGTAACCATGTATTTGTCACGTGTGTTTTGTTCTTAAGGACCGTAACCATGTATTTGTCACATGTGTTTTGTTCTTAAGGACCGTAAACATGTATTTGTCACATGTGTTTTGTTCTTCAGGACCGTAAACATGTATTTGTCACGCGTGTTTTGTTCTTCAGGACCGTAGACATGTATTTGTCACATGTGTTTTGTTCTTCAGGACCGTAGACGTGTATTTGTCACATGTGTTTTGTTCTTCAGGACCGTAGACATGTATTTGTCACATGTGTTTTGTTCTTCAGGACCGTATTCATGTATCTGTCACGGGTTTTTTTCTTTCTGGGGTCCGTAGACATGTATTTGTCTCGTGGTAGTTTTCTTTCTGGGGACCGTAGACATGTATCTGTCTCGTATTTTTTCTGCGAATCGAAGCCATGTATCTGTCACGTGTGTTTTATCTTCTGGATCATATCCATTAATCTGTCCTACATTGTTTGCCCTCCAGATCATATCCATTAATCTGTCCTACGTTGTTTGCCCTCCAGATCATAACAGATTATCTGTCATTCCGTTTTGCTCCTATTTCATCTGCTGCTTCTGTCTTCTCTGGCTTGTTGTCACGCGCGTTTTGCCCTCCGGATCATGCATAGCCGTTTATCTGCCACGCGCATTTTGCTCCTATCTCCGCGGCTTTTGCCTTGCTGGCTTGTTGGTCCGCCGTGTAATCTTCAAGGAGCGTAATTGCTCTCCAGGTCCCGGACAAAAGTGCCTCCATTTCTCCCCGCTCAAGTGTGGAGATTAGCGGGTTTGTGGCCTCTGAGGGCCGAGGAGGAGGAGTATGGAAGGGGTTAGGTTGGGGATGACGAGGGGGGACGAGCTCTAGGTTGGTTTTGATGCTGTTTAGCAGTGTTCACAAGGGCGGTTTTCCATCGGCTTTCGACTGACTCCTGGAGGATTGTTGGTGGTGCAATATCGCAGACAACTTGTCACCATTATTATGAACAATTAAATAACCAAAAAATTCCCAACCGACTTCTCTCGTCTAGGGCCGAGAGGCAGGGTGAAGCGAGCTATTGGAAGAGCTCGCCCACAGTCTCTATATAGTCTTCAACCCGAAACCGCGTCACTTTTAGTCGTTGTGAAATGGGCTAGAAAGTTGACCCTTGCTTTACTTGAGTTTCTAGTCCGCCAAGTCGGCTGAAAATCGGATAGCGTATTCAGATGGACAACTTCTCGAGGATTTTGTCTTGTCAACGTCTCACCGACTTCTCTTCAATAAAAGTGGGTTTAAAATCGGCTGTGTGAACAGCACTTGAATGTGGTCACAGTGCAGAGAGTGACGGCCACTGAGATGATTGCAGCAAGCAGGGATGATAATCGGGGATGGGCAAGGGGCGAAGATAAGAAGTGAGAACAAGGTCGGCTGTGATGCTGTTATTATGTTGACAACAGAGAATAATTATGGCAACTGAGATGATTGTGTATCGAAAGCAAGGATGGGCGGTGCTGGTAACGTAAGGGATGGAGGGGTTGGCGGAGATAAGGAGGATGGACGAGGTCAGCGTTGATGCTATTATGGGCATTGCACAGAGGATCAGGACCAAGCTTAATCGACTGAAGGTTGCGAAAGGCACACACAACTTTAAGACCTGAGGTCAGAAAGGTGGGCCCGTGTTTCACATTCTAGCCGGTGCCTTGAACCCCTAGATCAACAGTTAGAATACAAACTTACAGGTGTGGACATTTGTACCACCATGTATATATGATATAAGACAACTGTTCAATGATGTCGTTTGGCGGCGACAGTCGGCAAAGCGTCGAAACATTTCCTTTTCAAATCGCTGATAAATCTGCTCTCATTTTGACAGAATTTCCGAAACTTGTTTGCGGTGGCAAAGAGATTATACAAAGGACTGCATAAAAATGCCCGAACTATTATGACTTTTTCGGCAAATTTTCTGAAGAAAATAAACACCAGTGTCATCCCTGTCCGTTTAGGCGAGGTAGTCAGCTCTTCTTCTGGCTATACCCTCTCGTGTTTGGTCAGCCCAATGCACTGCTGAGTTTGACGCCACACATACGTTTCACGACCACATCTTGATCTGCATGTGCCCAAAATGGAGACACATGTATCATCTTCGAGTTATGACCTACTATCTTGACATGGACCGAAACAATTTTACCTCTTCTCCCTGCGCGGGAAATGCGGGCCTTGTGCAAATAGCCACGCATAGTAAAACCTTCCCATAGGTTTATATTGATGTGTTTTAATGTTATTTTGTGTTCAACCACAATGTAATCTCTCTTTTAGAATAATAAAGTGTTATTGTATTGTATTGTATTGTATTGTATTGTATTGTATTGTATTTTATTGTATTGTATTGTATTGTATTGTATTGCTTACCCTTTTTTTCCAGATAGTGCCTCGTACGGGTGTAAGACTGGAAAACGCAAGAGCATGCGAATAATGGTTCGTTGCAGCAACCTTGCAATTCAGTCAATATCATCTCATTGCTATACCAATACTAAGCTAGAAGCTGAATTCCCACCGCCCTCATAGGCTCTACATCAGACATTCAGGCCACGTTTCGATCAGGTCACAAATTTAAAGTCGCTTCTAATGACTTTCTAGTCTTGAAGGGCGACAGCGAAGAAGATGACTGCACCTGTCACATGACGGATTGTTCATCGCGTGACCTCATAAGGGGACTACCTGACGAGACAATTACGTTTGCTGGTTCATCATGGGGGTAATACAACGTCAACGGTGAAGGGTCACATGACCCCATGGGTGCTAAATGTTGTATGTTAATTGTTTTGGGTAATTTTAGATTCGATCTGACATTTTTAAAGGCACAGTTAGTCCGTCCTGTGTAAACGTTGCGGCTCACTATCTCAAAGTTGGCGAGGCTTTTGCAAGGGTTAACACCGGCCTTTCACTTGCTCGCATACCAAACACCAACACCCTCAATGCTTGCCGTGGTGGTTTGGATGTTTTTGGATGAATTAATGTCTTAAAACCCGACACGTGTTCATTTTGTCATGTGTCCAAGTTATCCCATGTCAAAGCATGGTCAGACCCGAGACGGTGGGCCCGACTGTCTACACTGGAACAAGTGGGGGTGACTTTAAACGAAAATGATTTCAGGGTTCAGTGCTGGCTTGGAAAAGAGTATTCAGATACGCATGGGATGAGTTAATAATAATAATAATAATAATAAATAACTTTTCTATAGCGCGAGTCCCATCAATTGGCTCCAGGCGCTTTACAAATTCATTATAGAATAAACTAGCACAAATCAACAAGCATACAAAGCATACATTTAGCTGAGTTGAGAAGGTAAATCTTACGTTCATCGTAACCTTGGCGATGTTGTTGTTTTTTCCCCCTGCCGAGCTTGTTACCGGTACTTGCAACACTTTCTGTTCATTTAGGGAAGAATGACACACATTACAAGTCAACCAAAGCGAAGAGTTATAGTTAAATGTTGATGTCTAAATTAAAGTTGAGGTATCTGTTAAAAACAAATTCAGAAAAAGACAGACAAAAATGTCTTTTAACAAGGAAGTATCTGCGTTCATCACTTTGATTGGGCGTCTAGCCGGTCCTAAGGTTTAGGGTAATACTGTTCATCGGAATCAACAGTATAGATTCGAAACGGCTAAAAAAAAGTGTTGGTCTCTAAATTCAATAAATGTGCGTTGTCTTCGTTAATTGTTTCCTGTATCTGATCTTCTCTCAATTGTAAATGCTCTTTGCCCTCCCCCCCCCTCCTCCCCTGTTCAATCTCTTTTTAACATAAAGGCAAGAAAGTATTGACGCTTTTTGATAATTTCCGTCCCATCTCTAAAGGGAACAATTTTGGAGTGTTTTGATGGATTGGATTGACCGCACACGTCTTCCCCTGCGACTTCCGTGTTATTCTCTGCGCAGTGTTTGTTAGTTACACCTGACTGATCCTTCTGCCGAGCACAACATCAACAATAAATGCCTTCTGCCGTATGGGTGTCACGCTGCGAAAATAAATCCATAAACTCTTGTATCATTTTTCCCTGCTCATGTGTCGATTGGTGCATATGCGTTAGCGAAGGTGGGATCATTTGCTTGTGATGGTATTTTTTTGGCCGTAGAAATGATGATTGGTGGTTATTTTTGTGTGAAAGTTGATGAATCAGCATTGCATGTGTTCTTCTGATATTTTTCGATGTGGCATTTTCCGTGCCTTGGCAAATGTTTTATTTTATATGATGTCATGATTGCATACAGTTTAGTTTGCGGGGTATTTTTACTTCAGATGTATTTATTGATGGTTGCACTTATTGTAAAAATCATTATATCGACATGGCATGTTTAGGTCTCCTACCTCTCGAGGCAGTGCTACGTGTTCACTTAAGACTACGATGCTGCGACTGCTGCACTTTTAGCTTGCGGGTTGTTTTGTGCGTTCGAAATATAAATTGATGGTTGGTGCTTATTGTAAAAATCATTACGTCGTCATGGCATGTTTCATTCTAGCATCTCCCGACCCCCCGCGGGTTAGGGGGAAGAATTTACCGGATGCTCCCCAGCATGTCGTAAGAGGCGACTAACGGATTTTGTTTCTCTTTTTACCCTTGTTTAGTGTTTCTTGTATAGAATATAGTAAATTTTTGTAAATATTTTAGTCAAGCAGTATGTAAGAAATGTTAAGTCCTTTGTACTGGAAACTTGCATTCTCCCAGTAAGGTAATACATTGTACTACGTTGCAAGCCCCTGGAGCAAATTTTTGATTAGTGCTTTTGTGAACAAGAAACAATTGACAAGTGGCTCTATCCCATCTCCCCCCTTTCCCCGTCGCGATATAACCTTCGTGGTTGAAAATGACGTTAAACACCAAATAAAGAATAAAGCATCTCCCGAGGTAGTGCTCTTTATGTCTAAGCAGGTATGGGAATTTTTTTTTTAATATTTTGTTGTTGCTGCATGATGGCGCGACTGTTGCAATTTAGCTTGCTGGGGCTTGTTTCAATAGACAATATTTATTGATGGTTGCACACACAAACGCGCGCACACACACACGCACGCACGCACGCACGCACACACACACACACACACACACACACACACACCTATACCGATAGCCCTCCTGCTCCACTGCCAGACTTGACTGATAGACCCCCTCCCCGCCTCACCTTGCAAGCTCGCTGTGTCTGTCTGCGTGACTTGCGAAAAAGCCAGTAGAGAGCCTGTGTCCCTCCACTACCGTTTGAAAAGTGGGCGACAGGGGTGGTGCCAGATCATTCGCTCTTCGGCTCTCGCTCTGCAGACCCTGTGATTGTTGTCCCCGCTGCCACTGCAGGTGTTGTGGCTGTCACTGTTGTTTGTTGTTATTTATGAGTGTTTCTGTCACGTGTGTTGATTCATTGGTCCGGTTGCTGTGTCGTCCGTATGCTTTGAACTTCGCGCAGCAAATAATGTAAGTGGGCGTGATCCTTTTTTTTACTGTCAAACCTTTTCTCTTTACATTGGCTATTTTGCTTATGTTTTATTGTGTTTTTGTTTATGTTGTCATTTATGCATTTTCTTTGCGTCTGTCTGTGTTTCAGTCCGACTGTCTGTCTGTCTGTCGGTCTGTCTGTCTGGTTTCTTTCACGGTCGATGATGTAGGTGTGGTGCGGTCATCTCTCTAGCTCTGTCTCTCTCTCTCTCTCTCTCTCTCTCTCTCTCTCTCTATCTCTCTCTATCTCTTTCTCTCTCTCTCTCTCTCTCTCTCTCTCTCTCTCTCTCTCTCTCTCTCTCTCTCTCTCTCTTTACTTTTCAATAAGTGAAAGTCGCTTGTTCATTTCAATGCTTGTTATTCTCTCAGGTGCCAGGAGACTGGTTCCGAATAACTCTCAATAACTCCATTACACATGTATGCATTTAGAGCGCTTACTTCCCTTTGTTGATCAGATCTCTTTCTCTGTATAAATGTAATTTAACCATTTTGCCGTTTACATTGGCATTGTGCTAACTGGTGAAAAAAAATTACTTTTTTTTGTTTACAACTTTCCTCTCTTCCTGTAGGCATTGCAAATCTTTGTCGTTTACATCTCACCAGACATTGTGTAAGTGAATGGTTTTTTGTGTGTGTTTTTTTTACAGTGACATTTTTGTACTTTCCATTTACATTGCAAATCCGTTTGGATGTAAAGAAATGTTTGAGCATTTGTTTTCTGTCCAGCTTTGTTTTTACGTGTGGCTGTTTTCCAGTGTCTGTTGCTAATCTTGTTTAGGGTTTAGGGTCGCCCCCGACCTTGTAAGTCTAGACTTTCATTATCAGTTTTCAACGACCGATGCATCTTTCATGGGTTTTCAAAGCAACGGCTTTTTTTTTCAAGAAGCGCCGCCTTAGTTTTGGTTTAATTTTTGTTGTCTTTATTTCTTTATTTGTATGTGTTTTTTTCAGTTTTTGTTGTTGTAATTATTGATTTAATTATTATTTATTGATTTCTTTTAACTGTATCTATTGTTGAATAAAACTTTATTTTTATTTTTGAATACTCCCTTTTTAAGTATAACATTTGACTGAATGTATTGCCGTAGGCTGGGAATCGAGATTGAGGTTTGGTACGGTGTGTGTGTGTGTGTGTGTAATAATAATAATAATAATGCAAACTTTTATAGCGCTATTCTAGAAAAATGTCTACTCTTAGCGCTTTACAATACATACATCGACCAAGCATACTATACACGCACAGGCAAAGAAACCGACCACACATAACCAACAAACTATGTGTGTGTGTCTGTCTGTCTGTCTGTCTGTCTGTCTGTCTGTGTGTGTCTGTGTGTCTGTGTGTGCGCAGAGAAATTTCCAGAAAACTACCGGAGAGGTATTGCTGAAACTTTACATGTGAATTCTTCCAGTTATTATCACAGCACTTAGATACATACTTTTTTAATTTCTTTTTTTGTTGTTTCTTCTGTTTTGTGATACATTTCTGATGAGGTAATATCAGTTGTCCGCCCTTAAAAACAATTTGGGGTGACAGTGTTGTGATCTCCTTTTTCAATTCAATTAATAGCATTTTTTGTGAAACAATCTTTAACCCAGTCCGGACTATGGGATGGCATTTCAGCGTGGAAGCTTTACAATTAATTAATTTTCTGATTGAAATTGAAATTGCATTAACAAATTTAAAACTGATTGCATTGCATCTTTATCTTTTCTTTTTTTTAATATTTACTGTCTAAGTGTGCTCAAACTTGATGAAAATCTGTTTGTGCAAAATTAATCAGGTCGTATGTTCGCAAGCTTGGCGGAGACCAGTTCTACTCGTCTTGGTCTGCGGCTTACTAGAGACTTGTCGCGATAAGAACTGATGCGGAGTTTGTAGTGTCATGTCTTGTGGTTTCAGGCCGACGGATTGACTAAATGGTTTGATATGATATCAGAAAGAAAGAAAGAAAGAGAAAAAAAAAAGAAAAAAAAGTAAGTCGTGTTGAAGGTAGCCTATCGCTGCCAGCGACATTACATTTGGTTCTTTTGTGCATTATCTTTTGTTGATTCATTTCTTTCTATCTTTTTTCTCTCTTTATTTCTCATATAAATCTGTCGCTACTTTCATCCTTCTATCTTTGTATGTCTTTTCTCTCTCTCTCTCTCTCTCTCTCTCTCTCTCTCTCTCTCTCTCTCTCTCTCTCTCTCTCTCTCTCTCTCTCTCTCTCTCTCTCTCTCTCTTTCTTTCTCTCTCTCTCTCTCTTTCTCTCTTTCTCTCTCTTTCTCTCTCTCTCTCTCTCTCTCTCTTTCTCTCTCTCTCTCTCTCTCTATCTTTCTCTCTCTCTCTATGTCTTCTCTCTCTCTTTTTCTCTCTCTCTCTCTCTCTCTTTCTCTCTCTCTCTATGTCTTCTCTCTCTCTCTCTCTCTCTCTCTCTCTCTCTCTCTCTCTCTCTCTCTCTCTCTCTCTCTCTTTCTCCTTCTCTCATTTTTAGTGTCATTATGTCCCGTGGATGCAAACTTATACACGCGATGTAATTTCTCTGTTGGCCTTTTCGCTCCAATAAAGCCACACTTTGGGAAGACCGTTTTAGTTGTAAAACGCAAAGAATATGGCTTTTTGAGACCTTCCCTGCCAGCGTTATTAGTTTGGAGCCAGAAAGTTAAGACCTCCGGAAGGATTCTGTAATGCATTCTTTCCATCTTTCTGACCTGTCCTTTCTTATTTTGGTTTTTGTGCAGGAAGCAAGTTTCTTATTTGGCAAGAATTGATTCTCTTTCTCTGTGTCCTGGTGATGGCGTGGTATTCATTCGTTCTTTCTGATTCCGAGTGGCTTTTTTGTTTGTTTGTTTCTTTGGGGTTTTGTTTGGTGTTTTGTATGGGGTTGTTTTGTTTGTTCGTTTCTTTCTTTCTTTTTTCTCTTTCTCTGTCTTTATTTCTTTTTGTCTTTTTCTTTTTGTCTTTTTTCTGTCTTTCTGTCTTATTCTCTCTGTCATTGTTTTTCTTTCTTTTCCCTTCCTTTGGTTTTTGGTTTCCTTCCTTCCTTAATTTCTTTCTTCTTTTCTCGCCCCAGCAGAACACGCAGACAAGCTTACTGGCTTAGAGATAGACACGATCTTAAAACTCAATTCAAAGCAGATTCCGCTTGAAATGCAAAAGCCATTTGGCAAATTTGAAACAGGGACAACATGTCGCCTGCAAATGCTTTGTTTTTCTTTGCTTATTTCATTTGTATTTGTCTGTTTCTTTTCTTTTTCTTTACTCCGCTATTTCGTTCTCACTTTTCGCGAATGAATTAACTTTCTTGCCTTTTGTGTTTTCGTGTCTTCACCACGCCCCCCCCCCCCCCCCCACGTCCTGCACTCCCCATGTCTTAATTTTTCTCCATGTTTGTTATTTAAGTTAACCGAGTTTATCTTTGTGCTGTTTCGTCCAAAAATGGCCTAGACAGTGAAAGCGACACGTAGAGAGGTGCTGACAATCAGGAAGACGTCAGAAGAGGATGGGATGGTTCCAATCGACATACATCAGAAATTGCTCTGTCTCTCCTGGCTTAATGACGGTAATTTGTTGTTCCTGGTTTCCTACTGACATCATTCCGCCGTGCCACACGCGTTGTTGATTGGTCTGGTGATGAGATAGAGTCTGGTTAGCTTGTTTTTTCTCACCTGTTTCCTGCTTAATTTTGTTGATGTACTAATTAGAATCTCTTTATTTAATTTTAATGTTATGTCATTTCTGTGTTTGTCAAACAGTTGATTTTTCATGATAATGCTGCTCTCGTTCTTCTTCTTCATGTAGTCATTATTATCATCATATTTCCCCCCTTCGTCTCTCTCTCTCTCTCTCTCTCTCTCTCTCTCTCTCTCTCTCTCTCTCTCTCTCTCTCTCTCTCTCTCTCTCTCTCTCTCTCTCTGTCTCTCTCTCTGTCTCTCTCTCTGTCTCTCTCTGTCTGTGTCTCTCTCTGTGTCTCTCTCTGTGTCTCTCTCTGTCTCTCTCTCTCTCTCTCTCTCAATCTGCCTCACCCCCTACCCATCACATTCTCTACCACTCTGTGGACGAGTAAGGTGATTGAGGGAAGGTCATGCCTTGTGGTTTCGCGAACTTTTGAACAGGGGTAAAATAAACAGGGTACCGACGTAAAAAAGATATCGCACATGGCTGAGCTCAAGAGAGGGTAACACATATGTCCGAGATTTCGCATTTTTACGTCTTTGGTCAATTGTGTTTTGCACACTTCTATTCTCCAAGCTTTTGGAAAAACTTTGTTAAATCAGCGAAGAATGATTGTTGCTGATTCCAGGATAAACAGCGAGGCGAGATTGGGGGATTACGTGGGGTTAGCCATGGTGAAAGAACTGTTTTGTTTTCTGCATCAAAGTTCGCCAGGTATTGGACAAAGTTCACTATGTGGGCAGATTGTTTGGAGGATATACAGGAGCGGAATTTCTTTATTACTTGTTGGAATGCGGATGTTTTGCCCACACCAGCATCAGGAGAGGTTGTTCGTGAGCTTCAAGAAAAACAATATTCCCTGCATTGACACTTCTACCGTGATATTCAACGTTGTTGAAAAAAGCAAAGCCACACACACGCACGCACAAACGCGCGCACTCACGCACGCACACACACAAATACCACACACGCATACGCACACACACACGCACGCACGCACTCACGCACGCACGCACTCACGCACGCACGCACGAACACGCACGCACGCACGCACGCACACACACACACACACACACACACACACACACACACACACACACACACAGAAGTTGTGATGTACTCTTGTTGCCGGTACGTCAGAAACGAAAACAAAATAGATGTAGGCACGCGCTTTGTCTTTCACGTGGTGTGCATACTTTGCAAACAAGATCATTTTCGGACCTCGACCCTTTGATAATGGAAAGCTGGGGTGGGGAACTCATTACATAGAACATGGGCAGAATCAGCTTGTTCAACACCATCTCAACCTCCCGAGGTCGTGTCAGAGATTGCAACGTGTATGTCTCGGAAAAGGCGCGAAGAACAAGACGCATGTATCATCTTGCATTGTGTGTGTCTCGAAAAAGGCGCGAAGAACAAGACGCATGTATCATCTTGCAACGTGTAGGCACCTTGCTTAATTGCGGACAACGGGGTTAACCGTATCATTTTCTGTTTGGCGGCTCCCTGCCTAATTGCTGAAGATTAGTGAGGCTTTATGTGGGCGGGGACGTAGCTCAGTTGGTAGCGCGCTGGCTTTGTAGCCAGTTGGTCGCTATCAGCGTGGGTTCGATTCCCACGTTCGGCGAGAGATTTATTTCTCGGAGTCAACTTTGTACAGACTCTCTTTGGTGTCCGAACACCCCCGTGTGCACGCATGCGCACCAAAAAGATCCCACGTTCACAGCGAAAGTCTCAGGGCTTGGAAAACACGACGACACGCATGCATCATCTCTCGTCTCTGATTATCATGATCGTATTTCGATACTTTGACGAGACAAACCCAATGCTGTTGTGTCGAAGAAGACAGCCACAGCGGGCTTGTTCAAATCAAAGTATCACACCATATCTTCAGCGTATTACCAATACCTGTCCCAATATAGACCAGTTGGTCTAAGAGGACGTTAAACCCTAATAGTCAGTCAGTCAGAGACAGAGAGACAGAGAGAAAGAGAGAGAGAAAGAGAGAGAGAGAAAGAGAGAAAGAGAGAGGGAGAGCATGCATATGTGCCAGTAAAATACACGTATGTGTGTTTATGAGCATGAGGTTGTGTGAATTTTATTTTCCCCAGGCTTCATGGCATTTGAAGTATGTCCACGACTTCGCAGCTACGAATGGCACCACAACCAGGTGAGGTAAAAGTGCGGACGACTTCCAAAGGAGCTCTCATCCATGGCTACTCTTTAAGGGCATCGGTACAGACTAAGAACACTATCGACGTCTTTGAGCTTATTGCTGTCACTTAAGAAAATAGGATCTTTAGGCCTTTAGACGTGTTCAATGCGATTACTTTGTCCACCAAAGAGATTTGGATTTTTCTCACTTGAAAATACGTCAACTGTTGTTTTTGTAACCTCAGAGATTATTCTCTTGCGTCGTGGTTCCATTTATGCTGAGTAGATCGTGTTAACTCTAACCTTGAACTTTTGAGAATGTCTTTAACTGTATGATGTTTGTTTCTCATAAGGTAGGTGTCTTTTGTCAACTCCAAAGCCCAATGGGCTTAACGCCGAAAGAAAACTTTGTAAAACACCTTGTGCAACGTTGTTCCTCATAGCCGAGTTAATGCCAAAGAAGAAGACTGGAGCCTTCTCAAAGATCGGGACGTATTCTGGGTCAGTATTTTGCAGTTTATGGAGATAGTCAAACATCTGGGACACTCACAGACTGGAAGACAAAAAAACAAATCAGGAATTTCCCTTGCAAAGTTGTAGGGACATAAAAAGAGCGCATTTTCGTGCCAGAAGCACACAGTAGTGTGGACGTCAGGAATTAATCTGCCAAGCGGTGTCAATGTTCAGATATTAAACAGGGGAAGATGTGCGAAAAATTGACGTTTCCTTTAGAAACCCCCCCATGAGCCCTGCTCATGTTTGAGTGGTACTGCTGGCTTGTTTTGGAAGTGGAAAGGCAAGCCATCAGAAACAAAAGAAAAATGTCTATCAGCGGAACGGAGCCGATTATCTTTTTGAGCAAGATTTTCGGCTTTATTCATCCACGTGACTGAGAAAAAAACTTATTTTGTCAAAACTGTTTATGGAACCGGTTTATAGTTCGTTTGACAGATGTGTTTTCGTATAATGAAAAGGTTATCACTTGAATTGACCGTTGGGCATGGCAACGTGACCGTTTTTCTGTCTGCTGGCCTTCATTGGAAGTTACAGACAGATACCGGTTTAGCAAAGGACCAGCACAAACACTGTCACTTCAAGAAAAGTAAGCTTCGTACAAATCTCACACAAAAAGTCAACGAACGTATTATTTGACTACGTCTTTGCAAACTGTGTTTTCCAAAGTCATCGTCCGGTTTGAGGGGCGAAGAAGCTTAGAAGGGAACGCGTCTGGTGGGAAAAGGGCCGTAACTTTGCTTTAGTGGATCAAGGTGCCGTCCCCTGATTTAGGTTTCACGTTTGGAAACATGAGTTACGATCAACTGCGAAAGCATCCAGAAGATCTATATCGCCGTAGTGGACTTTTTCTGGTACATTATACGTGTGTGTGGGTGCGGGTGTGTGTGTGTGTGTGTGTGTGTGTGTGTGTGTGTGCGTGTGTGTGTGTGTGTGTGCGCGCGCGCTCGTGCGTGTGTGTGTGTGTGTGTGTGTGCGCGCGCGTGTGTGTGTGTGTGTTCCGGGGTGTAGGGTTTTGTTTTAATCCTGGTGTTACAAGTATTTGTATTTATATGTGTTGATCTTCCTCACAATATTCAAAAGGCTGAATCTTTCGGTATTTCTAAGCGTGCGACTGCGGCTAAACCCTAGTCGGGTTTGTGAACCTGAATTTCTCCGACCTCTTTATGTGAAATGAAGCAGCCACAGTACCAACGCTACCAGAAAGACATCGTACCGATAGAGAGTCATTACCGATGCGTATCACGACATCGACATCGGATGCAGGACTGTCTTTATGTCCGAATTAGCGTGAACCCCGTATGGCCCCCAGTGCAGACCCGACCAGCTTGAACCCCGTTTGGCCCCCAGTGCAGACCCGACCAGCGTGAACCCCGTTTGGCCCCCAGTGCAGACCCGACCAGCATGAACCCCGTTTGGCCCCCAGTGCAGACCCGACCAGCGTGAACCCCGTTTGGCCCCCAGTGCAGACCCGACCAGCGTGAACCCCGTTTGGCCCCCAGTGCAGACCCGACCAGCGTGAACCCCGTTTGGCCCCCAGTGCAGACCCGACCAGCGTGAACCCCGTATGGCCCCCAGTGCAGACCCGACGAGCGTGAACCCCGTTTGGCCCCCAGTGCAGACCCGACCAGCGTGAAGCCCGTTTGGCCCCCAGTGCAGACCCGACCAGCGTGAACCCCGTTTGGCCCCCAGTGCAGACCCGACCAGCGTGAACCCCATTTGGCCCCCAGTGCAGACCCGACCAGCGTGAACCCCGTTTGGCCCCCCAGTGCAGACCCGACCAGCGTGAACCCCGTATGGCCCCCAGTGCAGACCCGACGAGCGCGAACCCCGTTTGGCCCCCCAGTGCAGACCCGACCAGCGTGAACCCCGTATGGCCCCCAGTGCAGACCCGACCAGCGTGAACCCCGTTTGGCCCCCAGTGCAGACCCGACCAGCGTGAACCCCGTTTGGCCCCCAGTGCAGACCCGACCAGCGTGAACCCCGTTTGGCCCCCAGTGCAGACCCGACCAGCGTGAACCCCGTATGGCCCCCAGTGCAGACCCGACGAGCGTGAACCCCGTTTGGCCCCCAGTGCAGACCCGACCAGCGTGAACCCCGTTTGGCCCCCAGTGCAGACCCGACCAGCGTGAACCCCGTTTGGCCCCCAGTGCAGACCCGACCAGCGTGAACCCCGTTTGGCCCCCAGTGCAGACCCGACCAGCGTGAACCCCGTTTGGCCCCCAGTGCAGACCCGACCAGCGTGAACCCCGTATGGCCCCCAGTGCAGACCCGACCAGCGTGAACCCCGTATGGCCCCCCAGTGCAGACCCGACCCGCGTGAACCCCGTTTGGCCCCCAGTGCAGACCCGACCAGCGTGAACCCCGTTTGGCCCCCCAGTGCAGACCCGACCAGCGTGAACCCCGTTTGGCCCCCAGAGCAGACCCGACCAGCGTGAACCAGAGAATGTCTGTGCTGGAATGGAGTTAGTGGCCGTGTAGCACAATAGAGGCCACGGCGGAGTCATAATACAGTGTTCTAGATGAGCGAACGTGTAGCAAAGACCTGTACGCGTACGTGTAGATACTACGTCACCCGCAACTCACTTGTTTTCTTCAATGTTCCATATCATACGTTGTGTTGCTTCCACCAAGACGTGTAGATCTTGGCAAACGCGTGACGTAGAAACTAGATTTGATGACGTTACCCCTACACGTTCCCGTACACGTGCTGACAAGTTCCACATCTAGATTTGTCTAATCGGCACGAGAAGCACGTGCACTCCCTTCTTGTGTGCTGTGTATCCGATGGCACAGGGTCAGACAACCCAGGTCTTTGAGGAGCTAAAGTTGGCTTTGGAATAGCTATTTCATGCAAGACTTACCTTTTGTGCTGGGGAAAATTCTGAGAGAAAATCGCTGACAGTTTATTGACAGAAATCCAAAAACAAATAGACTGCCAAAGTTCCAACATTCCGACATTCCGACATTCCAACATTCCGACATTCTAACATTACGACATTCCAACATTCCGACATTCCCACATTCCAACATTCCGACATTCCAACATTCCGACATTCCCACATTCCGACATTCCGACATTCCAACATTCCGACATTCCCACATTCCAACATTCCGACATTCCAACATTCCGACATTCCAACATTCCCACATTCCGACATTCCAACATTCCGACATTCCAACATTCCCACATTCCGACATTCCGACATTCCGACATTCCGGAGACACAATCAGTGGAAGATGAGTGAATGTTAGGTTTTGTTTTGTCATAGATTAAACGTATCTTTCTTGTTTTTTTAATGTATTTATTTACAGTCAAACCTGCTTTTGTCACCACGAGCGACCACCTGCTTTTGTCACCACGAGCGACCACCTGCTCAAAATTCCCAAGGATCCCAGACGAGTCTTCTGAATAGTTGACCTTTCCATAGCGAAAACTTGTCTTTGTCCAACACTTTGGGTCAGTCGAACACTTTGGGTCAGTCCAACACTTTGGGTCAGTCCAACACTTTGGGTCAGTCCAACACTTTGGGTCAGTCCAACACTTTGGGTCAGTCTAACACTTTGGGTCAGTCCAACACTTTGGGTCAGTCCTTTGGATGGTCGTGACAGACAGGTTCGACTGTATTTATTTATTTTTATTTACCGGTATTTGTTTGTTTTGTTTTCTTCTTTTTGTTCTTCCCAAAAAAATACCGTCCCTTTGGTGGGAAGGAGTGTTCTACTGGGCTTACTGGGCTTACTTCAGGTAAAGCCCCGTGGAAGTGACATGACCTGCTGAAACAAGAGTGAACATTCTCAGATGCTGTCGATGCATTCACGGTGAGGATGAAGATCCCACGATGCTAAATTTGGATTTTGCCTTTTACTGTAAAATATTTCAAGACAACTTGGATCGATAAGCCAGACGAGTTTCATTTTATGTCCGTTTCTTGTTTGCTTTTCTCCAAGATACTAAAAGGAAACAGTCTGGAGTCAGCTAGGAAAAAGTGCTTCAGTTGTTTGCAAACACAGATTTTGCTCGCGGACTATGTGGGCGTAAAATCTGTTCGGCTAAAAGCTTTTTGTGACGATTGTACTTCCCAGGGTTTGATGCGAGGGCAAAGAGAACACTACGCAATAGTACTGTCAATTTGCATGGTTGACCAAGGAAAAGTATCCTATCAAAACTGAAGCGGGTAAAAAAGAGATTGAGTGTCTCATATAATTCCATCGAATATACTTCATCCCGACCGCTACTATTAAAAGCACAGTGATTTCCATTTCTGGCCGCAAGATGAAGCCAAGAAAAAGAGGTTGGAAAGTGGCAGTCTGGCAGTCCGCGTCTCCCTAAAGGTTCTGTCCTGCTCGTGAAACCGATCGTGTTCATCGCTACAGATCTATCTGCTCACGATTTCACACCACATAAGAGCGCTCTTCAACCAAAATCCATGTTAGGAATCAACAGCTTGGCTGTCCCCTTCAGGACAGATACCAATGGCTTTTATGCTACATGGCGGATTGAATTCTTCTTCCTGTTCTTCTTCTTGTTGATGGTTACATTATTTCAAGTGACAACTATATCATTCTGCCATTTTAATTCAGCAAAACATTCCGACTCCCCAAAGAAGGCAGCCACGCTGTTCAGTGTTGGTATATGTCCCAGTGCAAGGGTGCTCTTATTCCATGTGTAAGCCCGGGTAGATCTCTGCTACTTCCTCTTCTTCTTATTACACCCCCGGTATAGGGGTGTGTATAGGTTTCACTCGATGTGTTTGTGGCGGTGTTTGTGTTTGCAAGTAGATCTCAAGAATGAACGGACCGATCGTCACCAAACTTGGTGAACAGGTTCTATACATTCCTGAGACGGTCCTTACAAAAATTGGGACCAGTCAAACACACGGTTAGGGAGTTATTGGTGGATTAAAATTATACAACGACTTATAGACGGACACCCCCGTTGGTCAAAGGGAAATAACCATTCTCACTGCCACCAACTGAGAAGGTTATTTCCCTTGACGGGGGTGTTTTTCCTATCAGAGGAATTTCTTGTTCCATTTGTAAGCCCGGGTAGATCTCTGCTACTTCCTCTTCTTCTTCTTCCTTCATGTGCTCAAACTCCCTCGTTCACATATTATGTTCTTGCACGAGTGGATTTTTTCATGTATGACCGTTTTTACCTCGCCATTCAGGCTGCCATACGCCGCTTTCGGGGGAATATCTTTGGTACTTAAACAGGATCGTGTTGAAGCGGAGGACCTTGTCTTTAGTTTCCATTCTTGACGGTAAGACGAGCCCGGGGAAAACAGTGGCAGTCTCTGTGTGTCCTAACGCCAGGGATAAAACGCCTGGCAATCATCGCGGTGTGCTGAATGCTGAAGGCGTCCTGGGCATTGACTTGAAGCGTGTAGGTGGTCATGAATTTCAACACTCTCTGCTTGAGCTTCAGGATTTTCCCCGTGTCGTTTATGACTTTAATGGGGGGCATATTACCACCTAGCTCCCATTCCAACCAAATGCCATGATCATAGGGTGATATCCAACGAAAGAACTCTTTTTTACAACTACGCACATACACACACACACACACACACACACACACACACACACACACACACACACACACACACACACACACACACACACACCCACCCACCCACACACATATGGTTATTTTATGGAACGTTTGATCGTTGACAAAAACAAACACTCACTAATGACTAATTACTCATTGCTGTGTAACAAAGCACCTTGTCACACCGAGTTTCCTGCCCAGCTTACGCTGCGGGGTGTGAAATACGACGTAACAAAGTCCTGGAGTCGGTTTCATGGTCGTCACACTGACAGTCGGACCACTGCTTTGTCACCCGACTGCGGTTGTCCGACCACGGTGCTGAGGTAGCGCAGCACTGTAATCGGGCAACCCACTT
>NC_090248.1:67718513-67761013 GCF_037325665.1 Littorina saxatilis | reverse complement strand
TGCGTTTTTCCCCGTCAAATGTTGCTTTGCCAATGACCCGAGTCGGTTTGATTGAGTGACGATGTCAGTGATTACAGAGCAAAGCGTAGTATGTGTACGGGGGGAAGGGGGTGGGACTATGATTAAGTCGGACATGGTTAGATATTCCTCCTAAATGATTTGGCTATTTTGGTGTGTTTGGTGTTTTTGGTCATACTGAAATGTCACCGATACTTTGCCGTTGACCTGGGGTGGCTTGGAAGAGCGACGATTTCGATCATTACATCGCATAGTTATAGACTGCGAATTGATCGTGTTACCGCGTCGGGTGTGATTCATATTCATTCTATGATACTCTCCCTTCCTGTCACATAGGAAAAGAAGTGGTACTTATTGTGATAACGGTGATGATGTTGTTTTGGTGTCGGCAGTTGGCACAACGCGGGAAGTTGTTTCAAATCGCCCACAGCTGTGCCGTCATGCCAGTGGAACTGCCCAACGTTTTCACGGTTTCTGAAAGATGACGTCAAGGACTGTCGTATTCTTTACAGAGTTACCGAAACTTGTATGGCCATGTCGGCAAATGTGCCCCTCCCCCCCCCCCCTCCCCAATTTTTTTTTTCTCTCTGCAACAGTAGGATAGTACTTTAAGCGATGGTAACTCATCAATCATTGACGCTGAACAAATGATTTTAAAGAAAACTGTCAAAAACTGCCGTATACATCAGTTTCTCAGTCTGACCGACAGACGCTAATTACGAAAGGAATCAAAACTAGACTAGATACAAATGGAATGAAAAGAAAAAGTGTACTAAGGAAAGATCGAATCGAGGAACACAGTAGCAATGGCAGAAGGTGAAACATGAACAGATTAAAGAGCGACAACAAGAAATATAAGTAGGATAAATGGTGAAGGTTTACCTCGTTAGACGTGCCCAGTGTGCACTTGCAAGCCTCAACTCTACATGAAAGTTAAAAAACAAAAGAATTCTGTAATCACCAATACAAGGACAGCACATACAATCACCAATACAAGGACATCACATACAATCACCAATACAAGGACATCACATACAATCACCAATACAAGGACAGCACATACAATCACCAATACAAGGACACCACATACAATCACCAATACAAGGACATCACATACAATCACCAATACAAGGACATCACATACAATCACCAATACAAGGACAGCACATACAATCACCAATACAAGGACATCACATACAATCACCAATACAAGGACATCACATACAATCACCAATACAAGGACAGCACATACAATCACCAATACAAGGACATCACATACAATCACCAATACAAGGACATCACATACAATCACCAATACAAGGACATCACATACAATCACCAATACAAGGACATCACATACAATCACCAATACAAGGACATCACATACAATCACCAATACAAGGACATCACATACAATCACCAATACAAGGACATCACATACAATCACCAATACAAGGACATCACATACAATCACCAATACAAGGACATCACATACAATCACCAATACAAGGACAGCACATACAATCACCAATACAAGGACATCACATACAATCACCAATACAAGGACATCACATACAATCACCAATACAAGGACATCACATACAATCACCAATACAAGGACAGCACATACAATCACCAATACAAGGACATCACATACAAAACTAAATCTAACTTTCGCCTATGGAAGCTTCTTCGGGACTAACAAGTTAACAAAAACAGAGGGAAACAAAATGAGAAAATCTCAACAGCTGCACGGAAGGTTGTTAACGCACAGTTATCACGGAAAACGAGAACATCTTTGAGGGCCCCAAAGGGGGGGTATCATCACGATCACGGGAAGGGAAATTTTCGCTTTCACGATCACAGTTACCTTGATTTTTGTTTTCACGATCACGAACACCAGTGGCAAATCACGGTCACGGTAAAAGTTGCATGTACAGAAAGCACGTGTCAAAGTAAACACAACCACACAGTAATTCGCTCCTCTGGATCTATTGTTTATTCAACACAAAGTGACAACTTTTTTATAATTATTTTTTGAATTCTCTTTCGTACACACATAGAAATACATATCATGATTTGTAATCAGTAACAAGAATGTTGTTTTCATTGGGTTTTTTTTCTCTCTCTCTCTCTCTCTCTCTCTCTCTCTCTCTCTCTCTCTCTCTCTCTCTCTCTCTCTCTCTCTCTCTCTCTCTCTCTCTCTCTCTCTCTCTCTCTCTCTCTACACTCATACACATTCAACCCCCACACCCTCACTCACACACATGAATATATACTTGCACAATTTCACATTTCCAGAGCTAAATCTTGTAAACCCATTTTCTCAAAAACTATTGGGTGGATTGAAATTAAAGTACATGTATGTGTGATGGGTTTTTTATTTTCAACTTTGCCGTACAATTTGAGGTACACCATCGTCTGGTTCCATGGCCTTGAATAAAAAACAGGAATGCTACAGGCCAAAAACGGTTTTACCTGAAAGAAGCGCGCAGTACCAGTAGCGAAGCCACAAGCCTGAGCCTGCGAAGCAGGCGAGCCAACTAGGGGGGTCCGGGGGCATGCCCCCCCGGAACTTTTTTCAAAAAACGGTTAAAATCTGTGCAATCTGGTGCATTCTGGGCATCATTTTAGGGGTTGTAATAGTGTTGTGATCTTGTTAAAAATCCCATTTTAGCCTCCCCCCACCACCATTCAACACACCTCCAAACTGGTGAAAACAACACTACTGTGCGCTGGCTTCATTGAGACCGGCGCCCGGTCGCGTTGCGCGATATTCACACGGATCGTTTTTGCGGAAATTTTTCAACTTCACCGGAAAAAATTTGACTTTACCGGATTTTGAAAACGGCTTTATCGGATTTCCGGCAATTACCGGAAAAGTAGCATGCCTGACAAAATCCCCAACGAACATGACTTTGATCGTCTTTGACATGAGGATCAAGTGACCCAAACTGGCGCGTCTCCCCGCCATTGTTTCTGAATTTAACCCATTGTTGATATTAAAGTTTACAGGCGCTAAAATAAATCCAAGCTTAATGCAAAGAAGCGACAATTAGAATCTATGCCAAGCGTGTCCACGTTGCTGGGATGAAAAACACATTTCTAGTTTCGGTTTTGGCTAAACGCAGACTCGATCTCGAGCCAGTCGAGGTCACACTGAGCGAGTGACAGCCGGACGTGGCAATGTCGACAATGTCAATGATCTCACTCAAACTCAAAGATCTTGAACAAATTTCAAGATCTTTGCCTACATTCAGAACAGTCATAGAGCAACATAGATCAACATACCTTGGTATTTCGTCTTCAGAAAGACCGACCCGTAGCCTGACCTTTCCACCAAGGAAGGCATTCTCGCCGCCTGCTTTGGTCTGGCTTGAATCCACAAAATATAAGAGAAGTTCGATGACAGTACCGCTGCACGCCATTTTTGATCTTCGAATTCGAATTTCACTCAAAACTTTTGCACGAAGCCCTTCCATTGGATGAAGTTTGTAGACTTTTGCAATTTGCCTTTTGATTGGATCTCTTTTTTAAAGGGAAGCAATCGCTCTCAAAATCATATTTCTGAATGTGTTGTTGCTTCCCTTTCAATCGGGGTTGGCTCCTTACCGAATAGACTAGAGGATCATAGAGTGTAATACAGCTGTGAAAAAATGTACGTTGAAAATAAAATGCTTTGCAATAATGCCCATCACGATCACGAAAACAAATGACGATCACGATCACGAGACTTGATTTTTTTGTCATCACGGATCACGGGCAAAGTCCCATCACGATCACAGAAATGGAAATTTCGGCAATCACGGTCACAGAAAGGTCAAAAAACGCCAATCACGATCACGGTTTTAAACCCTTTGGGGCCCTCATCTTTGTTGTTGTTCGTTTTTTCATGGCGCCGTTTGCTCAATGTTGACTGAATGCAGCGCAGAGAAAATCGTAAATGATGTTCAGGAATAAAACGACCAGACATTTGCTGACACTAAAACGAGAGAGTGCGCGAATGTGGGTACGTGTACACAAAAGCACGCCCGCCCGCACACACACGCACACACACACACACACACACGCACGCACGCACACACACACACTCTCTCTCTCTCTCTCTCTCTCTCTCTCTCTCGCTCTCTCTCTCTCTTTCTTTCTCTCTTTCTCTCTCTCTCTTTCTCACCGACTCACTTCAAACATGCCGAATCTCACTGTTAGTTCCCGCCACATTATTCAGGTGTGATAGATTGCTTCTGGGAATGATGATCTATTTTGCAGCAGTAGCATGTTTTCCTGCTCGTTATAGGAGTAGCTATGGTGTCATTACACCTTTCCTGCACTCTTCAAGGCTACAAAATACCTATCTTCGACGCCCCGAAGGTACAGTATCCGGCGAAAGAAACGCAACTCATTCGCGCCCACTGTTGCAAGTGATTTTTGGTCATGTTCAAATTGTCGTACAATATGAACCAGATAAGGTACATAAACAAGGAAGACAGATTCTGGGAGGATAATCTACTGGCTGTACGATTAGTGCATATTATTTAACCCTTTTTAACACTGTCTGAGTGATATATGTTTATTTTTGTAATTATGTTACGCTTTGGCGAATAGTTCTAATTTAATGATTATGTTGAGATATGAATTTCCTCCACAACTGTCTTAACCTGGTTGAATAATATGCGTTTTTACGAATTTTGTAGCGTGTCGAAGTGACACGTTCGCCTGCAATCACGACTCGATTGACCCCTACCCTGTATAACACAGTTTATGACAAGGTAAAACAAAGAAAACGATTAAATAATATGCACTAATTTAACAGCCAGTAAAATATCCTCCACGAATCTGCCTTCCTTGTTTATGTACCTTATCTGGTTCACATTTTACGACAATTTGAAAATGACGAAAAATCACTTGCAACAGTGGGCGCGAATGAGTTGCGTTTCTTTCGCCGGGTACTGTACTTACGTACCAGGTAGTTGCTTGCGGGAACTTGTTTACGTCGCTTATTCCGTGTGGGTTTTGTGTTTAGTTTGTTTGTGTGTTGTTGTTGTGTTGTTGTTGTTGTTGTTGTTGTTCTTGTGTTGTTGTTGTTTTCTTTTTTCGCCGTCTTGGTGGGGAAACGACCTCACAATGGCTTATTGATTTATTTTGAAGTTCAAGATGCAACATTTTACGTAGAAGAAGTACTCTATGGTCGTTACTTTGAAGTGCGAGACCCATTCCCCTCCCTCTCATTCGCTTGGTCCAGCCATGAGTTACATTGCTCAATTTTGCTTTGTTGTGTAAAATCTTTACTTTGCCGTGTTCATCTTTGCGTTATCGTGTACCTTGTTCCTCACGTTACGCACACGCTGTTGCAACGTTTTATGCTTTCACTTTTCAAGTAGGTCAGGCTTAGGTAGCTCTAGAACAGTCTTTATTTTAAGCTCCGTACTTTGTATTCCGCGGAGGTACAAGTCTTCGACCCGAGCAAGTGTCAGGCTGGTTTAATCCGCAATAGACGCCGAGTTGAAGCCTCATTAGCTTGACTTACGAACCTCGTTGAAGGTAGCGACGCATTTAAATGAGTTAAGTTACCAACTCCGCGAGTCTCTCACAGTCCCAGACACCTTAGTGAACGCTAGTCTCTGCTGCTTCACTGGAATCCCTCTTTTAAAAACCCTATTTCAGACACACACCCCCCCCCCCCCCCCCCTTTCTTTTAAGACCTTGCTTCTTCAGATTTTCTGCTCAAAACCCCTGTAAGACTCCCTCCTTTTCAAGATACGATTTTCTCATATATTTTTGAGTTAAAAACAATTGTGGCTCTATTGTAGTTTGTTCCCACTACCTCACTTTGTGGGGAAGGTCGTTCGGTAGGGCACTTCGGCTGCCTAAGTGTTTATGTAGGTGTTAGAAATCGTAATTACTTGCATTATGTAGGTGTTTATGTAAGTGTTTGAAATCAGAAGGAGTTGCTTTCATTGTGTAGGTGTTTATGGGTATATTTGAAATCGCACGTTTCCCGCTTTCTGGAGGTGGTCAGGTGGATATTTGTAATCAGACGGAGTTGCTTGCTGTGTCAATGGGGGCAGTGTATCTTTGTAATCAGACGGAGTTGCTTGCTGTGTCAATGGGGG
The DNA here is from genome assembly GCF_037325665.1 of Littorina saxatilis. Lineage (NCBI taxonomy): Eukaryota > Metazoa > Mollusca > Gastropoda > Littorinimorpha > Littorinidae > Littorina > Littorina saxatilis. The sequence continues at coordinate 67,754,885 of NC_090248.1, read as the reverse complement.
CAGTGTATCTTTGTAATCAGACGGAGTTGCTTGCTGTGTCAATGGGGGCAGTGTATCTTTGTAATCAGACGGAGTTGCTTGCTGTGTCAATGGGGGCAGTGTATCTTTGACCTTGCCATCCTGACTGTGAATTCATGCATGGCTTGTGCTTTGCAAAGCTACCTTTTAGTTTCACACTTTATTATGCAAGACAATAACACATTGTTTGCATCAAATGCGTTTATGTCCGCATTGTATCTTGGCTGATCTGCTGCACTTGGTTTTCGGCTTTCCGGTGCCTTGAAGGGAGTAAGAAAATGCCAGTGAAATGGACAACTTGATGACATGCAGATGCGAATTTGAATAAGGTTGGGAATGCTATTTTCGTCCAAATAAGGCGGGCAATAACAAATCTTCAATGTGCCATCCAATGAATAAGGACATTCCAATGAAATGGAAAACCTTTTGACATGCAGACTCGAATTGGAATAAAATCTGGAAATGTCATTATTATCAAACAACCCAAGCAGGTGGAAATCTTCAGTGTGGCATTTCGCCCACAAGAATTTAGTGGCATGTGCCAAGAAGGGAACAGGCTGTGATTTTATTATCATTGCACAAAAACTCACTTTTTCCTCGAAACGCGAAAGCGTCTTTCCAGCTCAGTTGCAGTAATGTTCCTGATTTAATATTAGCATAGTCTGATAGAGCAAAACGAAACAGACACGTTGAAATCATTTGTTTGTAGCCGAATTTGGAGGAAACAAATTTCAATTTATTCTTGCTTGAAATTACCCACGGATTAAAATAAATAAATTAGGGCTTTTCGTCACAACAGAAAAAGGATTGTACAGAAAGGAGTATTAAATTGCTTCATGAAGAGTTACGTCGCTTGTTAAAATGAGAGATATATAAATCTACTTTCTCGTGGAGTAAGTTACATACCTTGTTAAAATAAGAAATAGACTTTCTTCTGAGTTACTTCCCTGTTTCTACCATGTTTCAAACCGATTGCGTTACGTCCCTTGTTGAAATGAGGTATGTCTTCTGTTGATTTATTGAGGTCTCGGTTTTATACGTGTGATCGTCCACCGAATAACAGCGTGGCTGGCTAGTTCTTAGCGATAAATGTAATAACACACGTACGTTGCACGAATCAGCCTTCACGTTTACCAGAATGTTACGACGTTTTACCGTTTATATACCAGAAACTAGATGGGCAAACAGTGAGCTCTTTCCCCTTTAGACTGGATTGAATCGATTTTGATTGATATCAAAGTGAGGCAATTTCCATGTCAGCATACCTTATTGTGACTGGTTGTTGTGTAACAATTACTTATTGTGACTGGTTGTTGTGTAACAATTACTTTTTTGTGGATTTCTTCTTCTTGCTTTTTGTTAAAATCTTGTATACAATACCAAGCCAGATAGCTGATGTTAAAATCTTGTATACAATACCAAGCCAGATAGTTGATGTTAAAATCGTGTATACAATACCAAGCCAGATAGCTGATGTTAAAATCTTGTATACAATACCAAGCCAGATAGCTGATGTTAAAATCTTGTATGCAATACCAAGCCAGATAGCTGATGTTAAAATCGTGTATACAATACCAAGCCAGATAGCTGATGTTAAAATCTTGTATACAATACCAAGCCAGATAGCTGATGTTAAAATCTTGTATACAATACCAAGCCAGATAGCTGATGTTAAAATCGTGTATACAATACCAAGCGAGATAGCTGATGTTAAAATCGTGTATACAATACCAAGCGAGATCGCTGATGTTAAAATCTTGTATACAATACCAAGCGAGATCGGTGATGAATTCTAATAACGCAGGGTGCCGCAATCTATTCAAGAGGACACACTTTTGAAAAACATGCTTTTATTTTAACATTTTTGTCGTGAAAAGCAAAATTGCTTTTGCGGTATTTGCCGCAGTTTTAGATGTGTGACATTTTGTGCTTTATCTATAACAACAAGACAAAAACGCCAGAATATTTGTTCAGCTGGTCCTGCTTTAATGATAGATGGTGAAATTGTGGAAAAAGTCGACCATCACAAACTGCTGGGTGTTAATATTGATAACAACTTGTCTTGGTCAACCCACATAGAGCAACTTAGTAAAGTGGTGTCAAAGAAAGTGTATCTCTTATCTAGAATTAAACACTTCCTGAACTGCCACACCAGAAAGTTATTCTTCATTGCTCATATTCAATCTGTTATTGATTACGCATCCACTCTATGGGACTCAGCAAGTGAAAATTCCTTAAAACCACTTAGCAGATTACATAAAAGAGCGCTAAAAGTAGTATTACTAAAGCACACTACCCTCACAGAGTTAGACTACTGAAACTGAAACTGAAACTGAACTTTATTACCAAAGGATAGAGGTTTTAGGCAAAGCCTAATCTTACAACCTGTCCCTTATACAAACACTTAATACAGACGCACATAATATAGATAGTAAAATTGACAAGGTTATTGTTACTTACAGACGTACATAATGTAAATAGTAATAAGAAAGGGGTTATGGTTTTGTATACACATTCAAAAAATGGGAAAAACAATATAGGGTGGAAATTGCAGCATAGTTGCAATAATGCATTGCATATAAACATCCAAAACAACTAATAACAAAAGGGAGAAAACAAATGTGGGGAGGAATTGTCCCAATCAGTCGCATGTATATCATTATCAATACATACACATAAAGAACAAATCAAAATACAAACATAACTTGACTAAATGTAAAAAGCACTAAAATATCAGACATGAAAAGTGTTCTATTTACCCATTAAGCGGGAATGAAACTGGCGCCTAAACGTTTTCACAGAAGAGGCATTTCGGAGGGGTAGGGGTATGGAATTCCATAGAGACGCTCCCGAGAAGGCTAAACTTGACTTATACAAGTCTAGACGAGGGATGGGGGGAATCAGGTTCTGGGACCCATATCTTTTTGTGGCATGTCTGAAATGTGATTTTAAATATCCAGGAACATTATTGTTAATTACTTTGTACATAAAGACAGCCTTGTTTAGCGTCAACTGATCTTTCAAGGGAAGGAAATTAAGGAGCTTTAATTTATCATCTGTTGGCTTATTTGACTCATGCATTTAAGGATCTTACCTCTAAAGTCAAGACTGTTTTTTAACAAAGGAATCTTTATGCATAAAATTATATCCGAAACTCTACCCCAAACCATTTGTTCAAAGTTCTCTTTGAAGAATTCACACCACCTTATGAAATTTAACACTCCTCTTCCTAGGATAGACTTATTTAAGTCTAGTCTAGTTTATTCAGGTGGCCGTCTCTGGAACGCTCTTCCGAATGCTTTACGGGAAGCTACCAGCACAGATTCTTTCAAAAACAAATATATATCCCATTTAATGAAAATAGTATATTCTTGATCCAAGCGAAGCGAGCGAAGCGAGCGAAGCTTTTTTTTTTTTTTTTTTTTTTTTTTTTTTGCCAAGCACATCATTGTGGGGCTTTTAATGAATAACATGCATCCGTCCACTCACAATATATTTTCTTTCATCCTTCAACATTTACCACTCAAAAAGTATATAGTATCAAAATTAATGAAAAACTTTTTTCTTACTTGTACCCTTAGACAATTTTCCTTGGTTGCCCCAAGATTGTGTTACTATTTGCTTAGACCATAGCTTTTTTTCTTTTTTTCCCGTTGAAATATGTATTTAAAATGCATATCATTATAATTATACACACACAAAAAACACAGTATGACATCCACTATATACATCTTGGTGTAACTTTGGGTCCGTATCTAGAAATGAGAAGAGAAGGAGAAAAAAATAAAAGAAATAAGAATAGAAAAATAAAAGAAATAAAAAAGAGGAATAAAAGTCATAATTTTACATTTCTGATCTGCAATTGCTTTTCGAATAAAACAAAGAGAGGAATTGAAGCCTTTGTTTTTTTATAAATACTTATGCACATTTTAGCAACCAAAATTATACGGTTCAATTCTTTCAACAGGGTTGCTTGCATTTTTCGATTTTTAACACCAAACATAATTTCGTGCACTGTTAACTCTATTTGTTTATCCATATGTACCCAAATATAAAATTCTATCTGTTTCCAAAACTCAATCACCACTGGGCAAAAGAGAAAAAAGTGTTCTATATAATCAACGCTATTGCTACAATATGAACAGACATTGTCCTCCACAACTTTCATTTTACATAACATAATGTTTGTGGGATAAATATTGTGAAGTAATTTCCATTGTAATACACGCAACCTTGTTTCTTTAACCGATTCAAAACTAGTCAGCCAATCTTTCTTATCAATTTCATAATTAAATTTCCTCCTCCAAAAGCCAATTGCACAAGGTTCAACAACTTTCATACTTACTAATTCTTTTCTAAACTGTTGTGCGCTATGTACTTTCTTACCACGATATAAGGGGATATCCATCAAATCAATTTCTTTCTTTCCGTGCATCGTCTTGTGCATTACATTCAGAGCAACAGCACGAACCATGTTATATTCCAAAATTCTCCGTGGGGATTTTCCTAAAACATCACAAATGAACTGATAGGAGACAAATTCGTTTCTGTATAAAACATCATGTACGCTATTAAGACCCTTTCTCGCCCAATCTTCAAAATACAGTACATTTCCGGCATAAGCAAAACATTGGTTATTCCATAAAAGCGGATTAAATAAATTATTATCAATACATAAGCCTACGTTGTTATCAAGCCAGGTTTTCAAAACAATTTTCCAAAATTTGGATTTGACAAGTTCACTCCCCTTTAGTCTCCGAAAATTAACATTTGAATAAAAACATTCACAATTTGAGCCGTACATTGAAAACACTGACTTTGGAACACATTTCCACTTATCCGTGACTTTGCGGGATGTCAGTCTGACAGCCCATTGTAATAAAAATGATGCCTGCATGTGTTTCAAATCAATCATATTTAAACCACCATTTTCGACATCACTACACAATATTATCCTTTTAACCTTTTCAAATGCCTTTTTATTATTTTCTTTCTTTTTCCACAAAAATCTAAACAACAGTCTATTAACTTCTGCTAATACTTTATCAGGGATCACAAATGCCTGCATAAAATAAACAAATTGGGAGATCAAGAACGTTTTTATTACAATAATTTTACCCATGATACTCAAATTTCTTTTCTCCCATGCCGCAATCAAGCGCTTAACAGACGTAATTCGCTCTGTCCAATTTTCCTCAACGTCAGAGGCTGATATGTCATTACAAAAATAAATTCCCAAAATCTTTAATTTTTTCTTCCAATTGAAATCATAAAAGGTGTCTTGACAATGTTTTTGACTTCCTAGCCACATGGCTTCACATTTTGACAGATTCAACTTTAATCCGGAAACGTAGTAAAAAGAATCAAAAATCAATAAGGCATGTTTTAAATCCGTTTCGCTTTTCAAAAATAACGTTACATCGTCAGCATACAAAGCAATTTTTAACATATCATCCCAAAACCTATCATTTAAACAATTCAAATTCGAAATACCGTTAACATTCTTATTCTGCCTAATCTTAATGGCTACTAACTCAATTGCCAAAACAAAGGCTAAAGGCGAGAATGGACATCCCTGACGGATTCCAGACTCCACTGGAAAATACTCAGACAACCAGCCTGCATAATTAACACAACTCTTGGCTTCTTTCATCAAAACTTCGACCCAAGTTACAAACTCCGGGCCAAAGCCAAATTTTTTAAAAACATTTATCATAAAGTCTTTTGAAATACAATCAAATGCATGAAACATGTCGATGGTGACCAAAAGACCTGGTTTATCTTGCACATTCATTTGATCTATGACGTCATCAATCAATCTTAACAAAGATTAAACTTGCCTCCCTTTAATATATCCAACCTGATCAGGATTAATCACATTATGTACAACTTTGCTCATGCGTAAAGCCAGACACTTCGCCAGTAATTTATAATCACTGTTTGTTAGCGAAATTGGACGCCAATTATTTAATTCATCTCTCGGAAGGTTTTTACCTTTATGAATTAACACAATGACAGCATTTCTTTGAGACGCAGACAAACTACCATTATCAAATGCTGCTGAAAAAGAACGTGATATAAATATACTCACTCGAGACCAAAATACTTTAATAAATTCAATTGTAATGCCATCAGAACCTGGGGAAGAACCATTTTTCATTTGTTTTAGTGCGTGCAACAGTTCATTAGCAGTTAGAGAGCCCTCGCAGCTGTTCTTATCTTCGTCGGAAAGAGAAGGAACGCTGCAGCCTTGCAAAAAATCGTCAACATTACCAACATTATCTATTATATCTATTTTCTTTCTATACAAATTCATAAAATACTTTTTTTGCACACTGTGTATTTGTTTTTGATCTGTACACACTCGCCCTTCATCATCTTTCACGCGATCCATAACCTTTGCATTTGCACGTGCTTTTTCCAGACTCAAGAAATATTTTGTGTTTTTCTCCCCTTCCTCGACCCATTTAGCGCGAGCTCTAACCTGAGCGGCTCGTGCCCTTTTTATTTCCATTAACTCGAGTTGCATTTTCACGTGTTCACGCTTTGCTTGGGTATCATTACAGTTAGGATTCTTACTCAAGTAAACGTCTAAATCATTCAGTTTATTACACAAATCTGCAACTTCATTTCTCCTTTGACACTGTTTATTTTTGCTATAATTAATGGTAAACTCTCTAATTTTAACTTTTAACATTTCCCTTTGGGACACAGTCACTCACTTTTGATTTATCCAAGCGAAGCGAGCGAAGCGAGCGAAGCTAGGTTGGTCCCACACTAGAGTTGATTTCAACCAAATGATGTGTGTGTGTGTGTTAGAACCCCTAAAACTTTCACAGTTTTGACTCGACTACAACAAAAATTGGCACAGGCAATGTTATTGATCCCAGGAAGGTTTTAAGACATAAATCGTTTTGATCCGACATCGACAACGGCAGTTACAAGCGCTTCCAATTTCTAAGTCATAACAAAGAAGGAGGTCAAACCCAGGTCAAGAAGACAATCAAAACTCATGACGTCAAACTCATGACATCATTCTCTTCAACACAAGGAGCTGAATTCAAAATGTTATGACATCTTCCATGACGTCAAACTTGAGGATTCCATTTCCAAGCTAAAGTCTTTGTGTACATCAAATCTGGTAGCACGAGATGTTGTAAGAGACACCGTGAATTACTTGCAATCCTGGTGAGTTGGTTGATATGATGGACGACGACAACGACAACAACAACAACAACAACAACAACAACACCTCCACCACCAACAACAAAAAAACAACAACACCACCACCACCACCACTAACAACAACAACAACAACAACAACAACTACAACGACACCACCACCACAACCACCAACAACGAGATGTTGTAAGAGACACCGTGAATTACTTGCAATCCTGGTGAGTTGGTTGATATGATGGACGACGACAACAACAACAACAACAACAACAACAACAACAACACCTCCACCACCAACAACAACAAAACAACAACACCACCACCTTCGTTATTTACTTGTAATCAGGTAATCTAGGTGTACATCATATCTCGTAGCACGAGATGTTGGACGAGACTTCGTCATTTGCTTGTAATCGCTCTCTCTCTCTCTCTCTCTCTCTCTCTCTCTCTCTCTCTCTCTCTCTCTCTGCCAAACATATATGCATTTACCATCCAAAGCACTGCATTTTCCGAGGAAAGATATCATCATAAACAGAGAGAGAGAGAGAGAGAGAGAGAGAGAGAGAGAGAGAGAGAGAGAGAGAGAGAGAGAGAGTAAACAAGTATGAAACAATAACAACAAAACAACAACAAGAACATTACACACAAAAAAGGACAGTATTGTCATCAAAACAACAACAAACACAACAGCCACAACAACAACCACAACAACTGACAAGATTTCTAGGTGTGGGACCTCTCTCTCTCTCTCTCTCTCTCTCTCTCTCTCTCTCTCTCTCTCTCTCTCTCTCTCTCTCTCTCTCTCTCTCTCTCTCTCTCTCTCTCAATGATGGCTCCTTCGCTTGGGGTATGCAGTGCCAGGCACTGCACTTCTACTTAATTGTTTTGTTCACGAAATTATGATGTTCTGCATAATATCCATTGTCTTGCAGAGTTGATGTACTATTGCATAGTATTCTGACTGTAATTGACTTTCAAATTTTTGCTTTGCACCTTGTCATGAACATTTATAAACTACAATGTTTCATATAGTGCGCTTATGTACATAAACTTATATGTTTCACTAATTATGTATGTATGTAGTAGTAGTTATTATAGTAGATTTAGTCCCTCTTTAGGGCGAGGGCCAGATGCAAAAAAGTATACCAATGCTTATTCTGTTACCCTCGTAAAATAAAGAATTGTCATTGTCATTGTCATAGTCTCTCTTTTGCGTAAATACCTTTTCGAGTCGAAGGAGGACGTTATTAACAAAGCTACTACATCCATACTACGTATTCCAAACCTTTCATCGACAAAAATAATAGATTAGATGGGTAAAGGCTTTCGGCTGTCATGCATTACTTTCCGTGATGCAACGGATTTGTGTTGGTTTTGAAAGACAAAATCAATCGTGTGGCTTTTTGCTGTTTGTGAAGTCCATGTGAAGTAAAAGTGAAATCGTGATTCGTGCTTATGTGAAGGTGATTTTTGCCTGTAGACTGTCCGCTGCAAAATGTTCTTGAAAGTTTTGTTTTTTTATCAGGATCGTTTTCAAGTGCATGCTTTTAGCAAATTTTTTTTAATACCGGGCTTTGTTTTACAATCTAAGAAATCTTACAAACTCGGTAAAATGACTTTTTTTGGTGTTTTTTTTGGGGGGTAGTCTCATGTTCTGTGTTAGTTTTCTGTTTCACGAAGAAACATCTGTTGTGAAGAGGTGTTTTTTTCCCTTCAGCATTCCAGCATTCTACTCTGACGTAGGCTTCTGTAGCTTTTGTGTGTCACATCTTTGTTTGCTCGACCGTTAATGGAATAATTTGCTAAAAGCATGCACTTAGAATGGTCATGGCTTGAAAACACAGTCCCCTTCACAGAGGCTTGCATAGACCGACTTTAAGAACTAAAACAAGAACAAATACTTTATTGTCTGGTTAAAAACCAGAAATTTGATTTTTAGGCCTGCCTCACAAAATACAAAAAAAGAGTTGCTAGGACGACGACATTTGGGAGATTTTTGGGAAAAGGTATCATCATCCGTGTGGTGGTCATTCAACCCAAGAAGGATCTGCGAAGGTTTATTTTCGGAAGAATGATATATTTTCGCTTGGTGGGAGCATTTTGCATGGTTGACTTCCTTCTAGACCCCGTTGTTGCAATCATCACAACATTTCCAAAATAAAAAGAGGACGATAAAGATATTTACGAGACAACATCTGTTGTTTGTGCAACTTTACGGAAACGTCTGTGCGAAAAAGAAAAGAAACACCCAAGTATTCACGGAGTTATCCTGAAATAGAATTTGACAGTCTGCGACAAGTAAGCGGAGAATTGATTGGACCTCCTTCTACACCATTTGCGCTGTAAGCGTCATTTACTGGAGCAGCGGACCATCGGCACAATTTGATTGGCGGGAATTGCAGGGCAAAAGAGAAGATGCAGACGAGGGGGTGTGTTGTTTGTGAGAATGGTGGCGAAAAGGGTCAGTGAGGCAGTGTCGTGATGAGGTTTGACAATGAGTGCGAGCGTGCTGTTTTGTGTGTGTGTGTGTGTGTGTACGTGTGTGTGTGTGTGTGTGTGTGTACGTGCGTGTGTGTGTGTGTGTGTGTGTGTGTGTGTGTGTGTGTGTGTGTGTGTGTGTTCAATTAAATTTATTTTTGTTAGTGCATTCTCACCCCCAGCCCTTCTCCCCAAATCTAATCCCGTTTCCCCCAGATATTGCCCACCTTTGGTTTTTTTCGTGTGTGTATGGGTGTGTGTGACCGCTTTATTGACGAAAGTGCCAGGTTTAGGGCTGTGATTTGCAAAGCCAAAGTATCGTTATCTGTTTGGAGGGAGATGGTTCTTAGATGATCATACATGCCGGAAGGGTTTGGTGGTGTGGATGGCTACTATTCTTATCAGCGAGAGATGGAGAGAGAGACATAGAGGAAGAGAGGGAAAGAGCGACAGAGAGGGAGAGAGAGACAGAGAAGGAGAGAGACAGACTTTGACTTAGACTTAGAACATGTTATTGACATAAAGGGTAAACATTTTAAGCCAAGGGCCTAATCTTACAACGTGCCCTTTACATTCACACTAACACATCCGCACGCATATAAACAACATATAATGAATTCATATAGGCATAACATGTAAATGTACAGTAAATAAGCATAAGCACCACGGCCACACGAAACACAAAATCTAATAATTATACGAAGTAAAACAATATCAATACTATATGCTATGAGTATGTAATATGACGTGAAAATAATTATATAGTAATATTAATATAGTATACATTAGACAGAACTGTAAGATTCACATGATTATGTCACCGCGGGTGTGTACTTACAGAGAGGGAGAGAGAGAGAGAGAGAGATTCAGAGAGGGAGAGATGGACAGAGAGGGAGAGATGGACAGAGAGGGAGAGATGGACAGAGAGGGAGAGATGGACAGAGAGGGAGAGATGGACAGAGAGAGAGGGAAAGGGAGAGAAGCGCAACTTCTTTTGGTCCTTTTGATTTGGTGACAGTACGATGATTACTTCTAAATGTTCATGTTTTCTGGTGGCTGCATGTTCTTGCTACTTTTTATATTTAGTCAAGTTTTGACTAAATATTTTAACATCGAGGGGGAATCGAAACGAGGGTCGTGGTGTATGTGTGTGTGTGTGTGTGTGTGTGCGTGCGTGCGTGCGTGCGTGCGTGTAGAGCGATTCAGACCAAACTACTGGGCCGATCTTTATGATATTTGACATGAGAGTTCCTGGGATTGATATCCCCGAACGTTTTTCTCCTTTTTTTGATAAATGTCTTTGATGACGTCATATCCGGCTTTTCGTGAAAGTTGAGGCGGCACTGTCACGCTCTCATTTTTCAACCAAATTGGTTGAAATTTTGGTCAAGTAGTCTTCGACGAAGCCCGGACTTCGGTATTGCATTTCAGCGTGATGGCTTAAAAATTAATTAATGACTTTGGTCATTAAAAATCTGAAAATTGTAAAAAAAAATAAAAATGTATAAAACGATCCAAATTTACGTTTATCTTATTCTCCATCATTTGCTGATTCCAAAAACATATAAATATGTTATATTCGGATTAAAAACAAGCTCTGAAAATTAAATATATAAAAATTATTATCAAAATTAAATTGTCGAAATCAATTTAAAAACACTTTCATCTTATTCCTTGTCGGTTCCTGATTCCAAAAACATATAGATATGATATGTTTGGATTAAAAACACGCTCAGAAAGTTAAAACAAAAAGAGGTACAGAAAAGCGTGCTATCCTTCTTAGCGCAACTACTACCCCGCTCTTCTTGTCAATTTCACTGCCTTTGCCATGAGCGGTGGACTGACGATGCACGAGTATACGGTCTTGCTGAAAAATGGCAGCTACTTGACTAAATATTGTATTTTCGCCTTACGCGACTTGTTTCTTATTCTTTTTTAACATTTTGACTAAATGTATTCAGATTAACTGGGAATCGAGATGATGGTGCATTTCAGCTCGGAATCCTAGTTTGAATTAATTGTATTTTTCATGAAATTTGTGATAAAATCGAATTTTCAGAAAACAGATTTAGAAACGATAGCATTGTATATTTCATTTTCTCTCGAATCGAAAAATAAATACCTAATGATGTTGCGTTTGGATTGAAACAATCTCAAAACTTAACTCAAGGTAAAAATCCGTTGTATGCAAATTAGGTTCTTTGTACTTGTGTCACCGAGACAATATGTCAGCTATTTCTGGACCGAGTCGATTTGGCGAACCTATTATTTACTAGTCTAGGTATAAAATAAAATAAATGCAGTGCGTTCAGTTTCATTCTGTGATTTCAAAAGATTGACTCAATGTATTAATTTCGCTTTACGCTACGTGTTTTTCTCTTGTACAGAAATTAAAGCACGTTTGTTGTGAGGTTTAAACGGATCTTTTCTCACGGTATTTCTCCCTAAAGCGACCTTCTTTAATCTTTGTGGGTCTAATTATTTTTGAATAGTTTTTGCTTTGTTACGTTAATTGCGTCACGTGCACATTCTCTCTCTCCAATCTCTCTCTCTCTCTCTCTCTCTCTCTCTCTCTCTCTCTCTCTCTCTCTCTCTCTCTCTCTCTCTCTCTCTCTCTCTCTCTCTCTCTCTCTCTCTCTCTCTTACGTGTTTTTCTCGCCTTTCTTGTCTGTCTGTCTGTCTGTCTCGACACACTGATACACACACACACACACACACACACACACACATACACACACAAACACACGCACACACACACGCACACACACACACACGCGCACACACGCACACACACACACATACAGTAATGTTTACTTTCTTTATAAGATGCAGCCCCGCAGCGCCTATCTCTTGAGCACGTTCCTAGTTCAACGTTCAGTGAAACAACGCAAAGGTTGACGTCCTTTCACAGCATGCACATGTCAACATTCCTTTAGAAAAAAAAGAACAATTTTACAGTATAAATTATGTATTACCAAAGTTCATGTGTATGTGTGTGTTAGTGGGTTAGTGTTTGTTAGTGTGTGTGTGTGTGTGTGTGTGTGTGTGTGTGTGTGTGTGTGTGTGTGTGTGTGTGCGCGCGTGTGTGTGCGCGCGCGCGTGTGTGTGTGTGTGTGTGTGTGTGTGTGTGTGTGTGTGTGTGTGTGTGTGTGTGTGTGTGTGTGTGTGTGTGTGTGTGTGTGTGTGTGTGTGTGCGCGCGTGTGTGTGCGCGTGCGTACGTACGTATCGTCGTCTGAATGCCTGAGCTTTTTTTTAAAGGAGATACAGCTTTATTAAGAAATTTGACAATAAAATATATCACGAAGGCCTGGACGCAAGTGTAGCGCAAAACAGAATATTCACCCTTTAGTTGTCCGCCGTTGCTGCGATCATAGATTTTTTATTTTTTTTCCTCTGACTTTTCTTGTGAAAGTATTAAAACAAAATTTACCTCTCACATGGTAAAGGAGTCAGATCAGTAGGAATTAAGATCCTGTATCCGAGTGTAGTTTTTCCGGTTGAATCAATAAACATTTTAATCCCCCGAAGAACGTCTCCATAACACCCTCAGCGCGTGCTTCTGCGACTACTCGCCAACATAGAAACATCAGTCTGTATTCGAAGGAAAGTTTGGTAGAATGAAGATGCTGTGAATTAGTTTTTATATGGCATTTGGTCCAAATTTAGAAACTTAAAAATGTCATTCTGTGGTTTAGTCTGGAATTTTCTACATCGTAAATCTCGTAAAATACTGTGAGTTTAGTGAGACCCAAATCGCATTGTAGGACAAGGATAGAAAATCGAGGATATTCTTGTGTGTTTTGCTTGAAATTTCGACCTCGTAAACTTCATCATTGCCTTGTTTAAAATTGTTATTCACAGAAAACACATGCGCACATTTTGTAGATTAGCCTGCAAACGGTATTTCTTCTAAACGTTGAGCAGCAGTTCTGGTCAGTATCAATCCTATAAATCTTTGAAGTTTTCATATATTTTGTAGATTAGACTGCAAGGTTTATTTCGCCTAGATGTAGAACAAACAGTGCAAGTAAATATTAACCGTATAAATCTTGGAATGTTCATGGCAGACTTCCCACTGCTGTAAATCGAACATCACGTGTATAGAGGAGTGATATGGTCTTAGACATTGCGGAGAAGGCAAAGAGGTTTACAGTGTCCGGGAGAACAACAGGCGGCTTTATTATTCTGGAAGCTTTGATATAAATGGACCGCCAACTTTACGTATGTGACGGCATGCCATTGTCTGTTTTGATGTACGGGATTCCTCAAATCCTCGCAGACAAATCTGTCCGATTTGTTGGGGAAAGTCGTAATGATTCGTTTTTGGCGTGTTTTGACCAAAGCGGCCAATCGCGTTGCTGGTCAGTTGAATGTTTTGACCCCCGGACAGCACTGTGGACCCCCCCCCCCCCCCCCCCCCCCCGTCCCCCCCGTCCCCCCCCACCCCACCACTCTCTGCCCTTTTAAGACCCTAGTTTATCTTGTGTTTTCTTCACAAAGTCAGGCACATTAATTCCCTATTAACATTTTCTCGTTTCTTATAAGACTGCCCCCCCCCCCTCCGCCGTTGTCACGAACTGAAACCTCTGCTGAACAATCCTTCTCATTGCGGTCAATGCGCATGCGCCAATCTTGGACTTCAAAAATGCGACCATTTGACCATGGGTTAGGGTTATGGTATGGGTTAGGGTAAGGGTTAGGTTGTTCACGACCTGATTAATCTCCCCATGTTAGCGCATGCGCATTGACCGCAATGAGAAGGATTGTTCAGGCAGAGTTGTCAGTTCGTGACACCGTTACGCTGACGGCACCTTTTACATCTACACTAACATCAACCAGGTTCTGATTATTTTTGAGTATGTAAGGCTTTTGTGGCTACAGCGTATACATTGGACCTAGTGTTGACAGGCCTGGGAGCTGTACCTTCATACCCATCCTTCTCTGACTCTCAAGCCGTCTGCGGTCTCCGGTGGGTGGGTTTTTGATCTCTACTGAAAAATGATATCAATACTTTTGAAGTAAGTTTGTCCTTTGTGATCTTAGCAGTTTCTTTGTTCTTTTACTGAGTTCTTTAAGATGAGCTTTTTAATGGATACCTTTGATTTACTGGGAAAGACAACGGAAAAGGGCGGAGTATAGTTGAGATGGTGGCCGGGGAGGGGGGGGGAGGGGGGGGGGCGCGTGCTGGAGTTCATTTCGAACTGATTTCTGTTTTTGAATAACGGATCTCCTCTAAACCTCAGCTCTCTCTCTCTCTCTCTCTCTCTCTTTCTATCTCTCTGTCTCTCTCTCTGTCTCTCTCTCTTTTTCTCTCTCTCTCTCTCTCTTTCTCTCTCTCTCTCTCTCTCTCTCTCTCTCTCTCTCTCTCTCTCTCTCTTTCTTCTCTCTCTCTCTCTCTCTGCCCCCCCTCCCCTACACCACATTAAAACACAAAATTCCATAGTCGTTTTTACTGACAAGAGCCCCACATTCCTTCAAGATGGTTTTTGCTCCACGTTTTCTGTCACGCCGTGATGTCGTGATGTCGTGTGGTGTATCTGCCCAGCAATCGCAGCACGTCCAAACAGTTGGCATGGGGGTAAGTCCTTTGTCTGGGGCGGAGACAGGAAAACGCGGAGAGCGGTAGCAGAGCAGCCTCCGTCTGAAGAAAGTTCCAGAAAAAACACCATAACGACGTGGCCAGAGCGAGGCTAATTCGATACAGTGCCAAGGAAGAAGCTGTCAGTCTGTCGTATGGGGCGGGAAAGAGTGAGACGAAAGGCCGCTTTTTTCACAACGTTTATATTTTATTTTCAAACACATCTCGCGTCTCCTATCAATGTCTTGCCTTGCTTTTACATACAGCTTTTTGATGGAGACTTGGCCAAAAATAACAAGGTTGGGGTGGGAGGAGTGGGTAACGATGGGGAGGGGTACTTGTGGATCATTCGCATTGCATGGTCCTTAAAATCTCGTCTGTTTGACTATTTGCTGTCCTGGTGTGTTCGTGCACTGTGTTTGCTCAACATACGATTTCCTAGAAAATCAAAAATACGATTAAGGTCTGTAAAAGAGAGAGGGAGAGAGAGAGAGAGAGAGAGAGAGAGAGAGAGAGAGAGAGAGAGAGAGAGGGGGGGGGGGAGAGAGAGAGAAAGAGAGAGAGAGAGAGAAAGAGAAAGAGAGAGAGAGAGAGAGAGAGAGAGTGAGCGCATGCGTGTTTGCTTATGAGTAGTCGCTTATGTTTGAAATCTACAGGGGACTTCACGTACGTTGGCCTGATATATCAGAAATGTAAGTGAGAGAGAGAGAGAGAGAGAGAGAGAGAGAGAGAGAGAGAGAGAGAGAGAGAGAGTGAGCGCATGCGTGTTTGCTTATGAGTAGTCGCTTATGTTTGAAATCTACAGGGGACTTCACGTACGTTGGCCTGATCGTTCAACTTTTCTCTCGTTATTCTTCAATTTGTTGTCACTCTTGTTCTTTTGATCATCTTATAAAAGAAATGTGCAGCAAAGATATAAAGACGAGGCACCAGATAAAAGGACGGCCTTTGCTCCCAGCGCAGTTATTTGTTCCATCAAACCAAAGTGCGATATGACGTTCCCTGCGCATGCCCAGTGATTTAGAATTAGAAATAATGCCCGCGGATAAAGCTCACTCAAAGACACGGCAAGAGGCTTGTGTTTGATTAAAATTGATTAAAGCACACATGAAAAAAAATGTACGGGCGGTAATCGATATGAATGATCACGGTCATGAAAGGAAAGATCGACTTTTTTCTTTTTGTTTTGACTAAATGTTTTAACATAGAGGGGGAATCGAGACGAGGGTCGTGGTGTATGTTTGTTTGTTTGTTTGCTTAACGCCCAGCCGACCACGAAGGGCCATATTAGGGCGGTGCTGCTTTGACATATAACTTGCGCCACACACAAGACAGAAGTCGCAGCACAGGCTTCATGTCTCACCCAGTCACATTATTCTGACACCGGACCAACCAGTCCTAGCACTAACCCCATAATGCCAGACACCAGGCGGAGCAGCCACTAGATGCCAATTTTAAAGTCTTAGGTATGACCCGGCCGGGGTTCGAACCCACGACCTCCCGATCACGGGGCGGACGCCTTACCAAGTCAAGTCAAGTCAAGTCAATATTTATTTCAAAAAAAACCTAGGGTTACATGAATAAAATAAATAAAGATTGCAATAAACACGACAAAAAAGATATATGTAATAATGAGACAACACTTCTAATTAACCGAAAATAAATCAAGCTTAATTCATAACAAAATAATTATAATCATACTTTTTTTCTTCTTTTTTACAGGAATGTATATGTTTCTGTGTTTATTTTTGTTTTAATGAAAAAAAATGTGATCAAATAATCAGAACTCTTTCAAAATACTCTTAATAAAATATATTAAATGCAATAACTTTCGTTTCTTTGTTAATTGAAATAACTGTTTAAATTTGACTGCATTTGAATTTCTACAAAAATACAATGGTAACAACCTTTTCCTCACATTTTCAAAAAAATGACACTGAAATATATAATGAAATTCATCTCCGAGTTCTCCAGACTGGCATTTAACACATATTCTTTCGTTATGTGGTATATTTAACATTCGGCCTTTCTGTATTGGTAATTTATGATTTAATGTTCTAAAACGTAAAAAAGAGAGTGCTAGGTTATTGGGTAAAATGTTCAAATAATTTTCAAATATAAATACTAGGACAACCGTGCCGGTCGTGGTGTATGTGTCTGTGTGTGTGTCTGTGTGTGTGTGTAGAGCGATTCAGAGTAAACTACTGGACCGATCTTTATGACATTTTACATGAGAGTTCCTGGGTATTCCTGGGTATGATATACCCAGACGTTTTTTTCTTTTTTTTTTTATAAATGTCTTTGATGACGTCATATCCGGCTTTTTGTAAAAGTTGAGGCGGCACTGTCACACCCTCATTTTTCAATCAAATTGATTGAAATTTTTGTAAAGCAATCTTCGACGAAGGCCGGACTTCGGTATTGCATTTCAGCTTGGTGGCTTAAAAATTAATTAATGACTTTGGTCATTAAAAATCTGAAAATTGTAATTAAATTTGGTTAATATAAAACAATCCAAATTTACGTTAATCTTATTCTTCATTTTTATAAAACGATCCAAAAACAATTTCATCTTATTTGTCATTATTTGCTGATTCCAAAAACATATAAATATGTTATATTCGGATTAAAAACAAGCTCTGAAAATTAAAAATATAAAAATTATGATCAAAATTAAATTTCCGAAAACGATTTAAAAACAATTTCATCTTATTCCTTGTCGGTTCCTGATTCCAAAAACATATAGATATGATATGTTTGGATTAAAAACACGCTCAGAAAGTTAAAACGAAGAGAGGTACAGAAAAGCGTGCTATGCAGCACAGCGAAACCACTACCGCGCTAAACAGGCTCGTCAGTTTCACTGCGTTTTGCACGAGCGGCGGACAACGGTCATTGTGAAAAAATGCAGTGCGTTCAGTTTCCTTCTGTGAGTTCCACAGCTTGACTAAATGTAGTAATTTCGCCTTACGCGACTTGTTCTTTAATTATGAAGAATAAGTTGTGTTGAGCTTTAGTGCAAGCACGACATAAGAATGAATTGGGAAAGGGAAACTCATTTGTCTGTTGACTTTTTTTTGTTGTTGAAATTCGTGTGACGCAGATGGAGTAAAGAGATTTGACACCAAATGTTAACGATCAGCTTCTTTAGGCATTCAAAAAGAAGTGTTTTGTTTTTCTCGCTTGTTGATTTTTGCCTTTGTGTAGATTTATGTCTTCTTCTCGAAACTGTTAAGCTTTTTTCCTCATTCCTAGGGCAACACTCTAAACTCGGTTCACTAGCTGCGGCAACGGCGAACATAACCCAGGGAAAAGAGAGAGAGAGAGACTCAGACTCAGACTCAGAACTTTATTACAAAAGGATAAAGGTTTTAGGCAAAGCCTATTCTTCCAACCTGTTCTTTATACAACACATAAAGACAGACGCACATTAAAAATATAAATTCAATCATATAAAATACAGAAATACATTGTATGGAATGCAACACAATGTGCATTTAAGGAATTACATAAGGAGAATTCAAAAATTACAAAATTACATTGACATACAGAGAGATGATGATGATGATGATGATGATGGAACTTTATTTTTCAAGGATAGAGGTTTAAGGCGACGCCTTTTCTTACAACCGGTCCTTACTTCTAAAAGAGAGAGAGAGAGAGAGAGAGAGAGAGAGAGAGAGAGAGAGAGAGAGAGAGAGAGAGAGAGAGAAAGAGAGAGAGAGAGACAGAGAAAAAAGAGAAAGTAAGAAATCCGTAACAAGAGAAACTTATAGTTCTCCGTCTGAACAGTTCAGATGATAATTTGTGCTGCCAGCGTTGGAAAAATCCATATTCCAAACATTAAATGTGTGTAATTTTCTTATAACCTTTGGAACCATTTCGGAACTTGTATTGATGCTCGAATGAAGGGCTGTTTTTCTACATCTGTGTGTGTGAGTAGCTTTGGATCATAACATTTTCTTCGTGAATTGCTGTTTATCCGAAGGGAAAAACGCATTTCGTTGGTAGCAACGCCCTTAAATCGCGTTGTTTCTGCGTGTGTTTGCTCTTCATATTATAGACGAAACAAATAAAAATAAGTATCTTCAGTCTGCCCAATTTCGTCCCACGCTGTGCACTTCTTGGTTTTGTTTTCTGTTAGTGTTACCAGAAGCTCCAAAAATCTCTGCAAATTTGATACGTCGCAGATTATTTTGTCCACAATTCTGTGAGGTTTGTTTTCTTCTTGGCCTTCGAGAATACGTCATCAAATACGGCTTAGACATTGCCTTCTGTCCGGGTGTGCGTCTGCAAAAACAGTGCTGCGACTATCTTTAGACAAAGATTGTCATCTCTTAAGACAGTGGCCCGTTGCTTCAGGTTCAGCAGAAGAAACTTTCCCTCGCCTCCACTGGATGGCTGCCTGTGTCCAGCCGCCCTTACAACAACAGTAGCACACAGCTAATGATTTCTCGTCGCTGCATCCTCGTGTCATTGGAAAAGTTACGTTCTCAACGATGAACGAACTGATAAGACTGCGAGATTCATTCTACAGGTCTGATTTTGTTTAGTATTTGTTTACCGGGTACCTGTTACATTAGTTATCACTCGTGCTTCTTGAACGACGTATTCAGTGGAACTTGACAAATCTGAGATGATCGCTTATCTTTTTAAGCTTTCGCGCATCACAGGTACGCGAATGTATGCTTATCAGCTATTTCAGAATCTTCGCTTTCATTAAAATAAAAAAAGACAAAAACGAGGAATTGAAACATTTTACTCAAAACACAACCAAAAACAGTATCAGACCTTTGGACCACGAGCCTTTGATATAGATGTACAACGGGCAAATACAAAAACGGTAGTCCGTTCTTCGTAGCAAGCGTAACCTCTCGCTTAGCATAGTCGGGTTCGATTCTTGTGTTGGATGGCAGACTGCGGATGCCATGGCGATCTTGTTCAGTGTGTCTGCAATCTCTCTGTGGAACGACCCTAGTCCGTTCATGGCAGATAGCGAAACCTCTTGCTTAGGGTGGCTAAGTTCAATTCCTCTTATGGCCGGCCGAGGAATCTTGCTTGTTTTGTCTGCAGTCATTAGAACGTCCCTTCCCCGTTGTTCGCTTAGCTTAGCTGGGGTTGGATTCGTCTTCAGACTTTTGATGCCCGTGGAGTCTTGTTTGGCGTGTCTGCTGTCATTGGCACATCCCTTGCCCGTTGTTCGTAGAAAGCGTAACCTCTCGCTTAGCATAGCTGGGGTTGGATTCGTCTTTAGGCTAGTAGACTTTTGATGCCCGTGGAGTCTTGTTTGGCGTGTCTGCTGTCACATCTCTGTGATCCCAGCAGAAAGACGACACACGCTATCTCCTCTGGGATGTCTGTGGTGCATCCTTCTGGCCTCCGTCCTTGTCTCTTGATTGAAACGTCGACATCCGCTACCATTGCTATCAAGATTGAACCGATCGATTCTGCTCTTTAGTTTAAGCTTCTCTCAACTCCCTGTACTAATGCCACCTATAAATTGTTGCTTTGGTGTTCTTCTGTTGTCTCCATACCATCTTGAAGCCACCCACACCCCACTGAAGGGACTGTCTTGGCGATGGAAATAGAGTGTGGGGAGTAATTGGGGATCATGAGAGCGTTACCCCTATCTTGTTTTCAAATGTGCAAGCTTACGATTTAAAAAAAAAAAAAGTTTTTAGCCCAGAAGTTGTTTTTGTTTGTTTACCTGTACTTTGTTCGGATTTATGTTGGGTCGATGTTACAGGGAATTTTAATGTTGGGTCGATGTTACAGGGAATTTTAATGGGTCACAACCAGTATTTGATGCGAATCAGATAAAGGAAACAAATGTGAAACTCCAGGGCATTCGGATGTCTGAACCGATACACTTGATTTTCTGATCAACACAGAGAAAGAGAAAGCATCTTAACTAAAATACTACGCCGACGAGTAAAAATGGATGAACACATTATGAAAAAGAAGAACATTACCGAAGGATTTCCCCTGTGATTTGGTCGATGTTTCCTGAACGCGAAACTATTTTAGTTGACCTGTGTGCTTACTTACCCAGCAAAGTCTTTTGTTTAAAATCCCAAAGTCAGTGGAGGACTGAAATCTTCATTTTGATCATCCGGGGGTCTTCTTTTCTCGCTCGGTCGTCTTGGCTTTGAAACTGCTTACACAAGTATCCGATTCATTGTAGTGTTTTGTCAGATTCAGATTCAGATTGGTTAAATGTTTACAGGCACAATCCTTCCCGTGATAACAGGTCCACTATGTCAGATCTACCCAGGCTTTTACATGAGGTAAGACTATCCCTCCAATTGGACACATAACTTCTTCTTCTGCGTTCGTGGGCTAAAACTCCCACGTACACTCGTGTTTTTTCACGAGTGGATTTTTACGTGTATGACCGTTTTTACCCCGCCATTTAGGCATCCATACGCCCTCCGGAGGAAGCATGCTGGGTATTTTCGTGTTTCTATAACCCACCGAACTCTTACATGGATTACAGGATCTTTTCCGTGCGCACTTGGTCTTGTGCTTGTGTGTACACTCGAAGGGGGGTAAGGCACTAGCAGGTCTGCACATAAGTTGACCTGGGAGATCGAACCCACGACCTTCCGCTTTGGAGGCCGGCGTCTTACCACCCATTGCGCCAGTCTGGACACAAAACAAAAACCAACAACCTGGTTACTTTCTGTGCAGAATAGGATATTACATTTTGTTGGCGTGGTGTGGCGTGTGTTGGTGTGGCGTGTGTTGGCGTGGTGTGGCGTGTGTTGGTGTGGCGTGTGTTGGTGTGGTGTGGTGGCGTGGTGTGGCGTGTGTTGGCGTGGTGTGGCGTGTGTTGGCGTGGTGTGGCGTGTGGTGGTGTGGTGTGGCGTGTGGTGGTGTGGCGTGTGTTGGCGTGGTGTGGCGTGTGTTCGTGTGTGTGTGTTCGTGTGTGTGTGTGCGCGCGTGTGTGTGTGTATTATACATTTTGCTTGTTTAAACTTGTGGCAGTTACGATTTTATTTAAAACGCGATCTCTGAACACGAAGCAGCTAGGCCGTTAATTAACATACGTGTTCAATTTGTAGGATGCTTTTATTTCATGTGAAAAAATTAAATATTTAAAAAAAGCCTGAAAAAGTTCGTCCCTGGATTATATGATGGGTTACTAAGGAATAATGGTTCCTTTAAGTGATTAAAAAAAATAGCAACCAAAGTAATTGACAATCGGCATTGTCTCGCCGCCTTTATTTTCTGTTTAACTGCGAAAGAACGTGACTTTTTGCTTCCTTTTTAACTTGTTCAAATTGAAGGTGGTCTTTTTCGAAACTTTGTGCGAAAGTCGTTGAAGTTTTTAGTAATAGTACTGTTGGTGATGCTTTGGAAAATGTTTTGTTCCTACATCGAATTGTCTTCTGTGTGTCTTTATACGCCGTTGACTTTGATAGCTCTACCTGATCCAGTTTCAGAGCACTAAACGGGTTTCGGGTTTCATTTATAGAAACAGAATCGATTTGGAAACGGTAATGCAGAGAATGGGTAAAAAATACCAAACTATCTTCAAACAGAATTAGAAGAAATGGAACGTGAAGACCGAATGCTTGTGGAATACTTAATGAGAATGTGAACGCGCTAGCGCTGGTGTCTGTGGCCTGAGCACGTTCTGGGTTTATTTTCGTGTGCCCTTTTTTGGTCCGTGGGGGAAGAATGAATGAGGGGGAGAGAGAGACAGAGACAGAGAGAGAAAAAACAGAGACAGAGAGACAGACAGAGAGAGAGAGAGAGGGACAAACAGAGAGAGAGAGAGAGAGACAGAGACACAGAGACAGAGACAGAGAGAGAAGACCGACAGACAGAGCTTGTCGAGCATGGTAGGTGGCAGAGTTGTAATGATGCTTTTTCAGGGGGAATAGGTTGCCTTTTTTGGATTTAGTCATCAATCTTTTTTAATTTGATTCATTTGTCACAAGGTCTGCCCAGAAAGCCCTGCCCTTAACTGGTCAGACGATGTTCGGAAATAACTCTCTGTGTATCAAACGACTGTGGACGAGTTGCCCCGCTTGCAAACAATGATGTTAACAAACGGCGTTGGTAGAGGACTACAGCGATCATGGCATCAATGAATTTGAGCACCGACTTTTCAGTGTCCGCTCGATATGCGTTTATGACGGCCTTTTCTTCTGAAGACATACCGATGGGAGGTTACGATTCACTGCGGCACGGTTCTTTGCTGACCATTGGCCACGTGGTTTTTCCTCATTCTTTCGAAGGGACGCAACTGTTCCACGTAAATAAAGAAACCATCCCTCCCCGTCAGAAAAGAAAGAGAGAGGAATTTCATTATGCTTTCCGCCCACTGTTTAAGAAATATTTCTGGAATTCTTCCATTGTCTGGTATTGATGTTTTGCTGTCCTCGTTGTGTGTGCGTGCAGACGTACGTCCCACGTCTATCCACATCCACCCTTTCAACCATTCGTCTGTATATGTCAATGTGTAGGTGTTTGAGTGTAAACATGTAAAAGTAGAGTTGCGAGCGGAATTTTTGTTTCGGCCATAAATCCCCTGTCTGCTTCCTCTTCTGGGTTTAGGCCAGTGATATGCAAGAAGCAGACGACCAAAATACCAAGGAATAGCAAATCGCGTAAGGCGAAATTACTACATTTAGTCAAGCTGTGGAACTCACAGAATGAAACTGAACGTAGCCCGCTGCTTGTGCAAAAGGCAGTGAAAGTGACGAGCCTGTTTGGCGCGGTAGCGGTTGCGCTGTGCTTCATAGCACGCTTTACTGTACCTCTCTTCGTTTTAACTTTCTGAGCGTGTTTTTAATCCAAACATATCATATCTTTATGTTTTTGGAATCAGGAACCGACAAGGAATAAGATGAAATAGTTTTGAAAACGATTTCGGAAATTTGATTTTAATCATAATTTTTATATTTTCAGAGCTTGTTTTTAATCCGAATATAACATATTTATATGGTTTTGGAATCAGAAAATGATGAAGAATAAGATGAACGTAAATTTGGATCGTTTTATAACTCCCAAACACTAAACCGCTTACTACAACAACATCAACACTCAACAAACAAACACAAGTCACGCAAAGCGAAATCAATACATTCGGTTTAGGCAAGACTTGACTGAAATATGACTGATTGACTTTGGGGGTTTAACGTCCTCTGAGGTAACTTGGACCTCTTTGTGACATGATTGTTTATACGCTGTTAGACTGAATATAAAAACGAGGTGGCGAAAAATCGGTCGACTTCCTGTTGTAGAAGGTCACATGATACACAGATAAATAAGGACGTCACTGCCTGTTTCAATCACGAGGGATGACGTGATAGGTACGTAGCAATGGTCTAAATACGTCAACGTCGATATCTGTCGGACGAATCAGCGAATCTTACTTTTCGCTGTGCGTGGGAGAGAAAGATTACTCGTGTTAGTTCCACTGGGGTGTGTGCTCTTGTCAACAACAATGTGCTCACTCGGTCCTTTGCTGGGCAGTGAAGGGTTAAATTAGTCCACAATATGCCGCCGGTCTGCTGGTCGTCTACTGTGGTCGGTCTGAGTTTGTCTCTCGTTGGTCTTCTGGCTTCGGTCTGAGTCTTTTCTTTTCTTTTTTCGTGCTCGAAAAAAGATGGACTCTGCCTCGGGAATAGTTGTAAGGGTAGAAAATGGGACGTGGAATGGAATTTAGGCGCTCAGGACAAGAGGCTGAGGGCGCGGTGTGTGTATGTGTGTGTGTGTGTGTGTCTTGGGGGGGCGGGATGGGGTGGATAGGGGTGGTAGAGTAGAAAGAAACTCTTTAGTATATTGAGCTAATGCCCATCACCCCCACCCGCGATTGGTCAATGCATTTCGGAGCTGGACTGGCAACATAATGTCAGCCACACTTGAAATTAATGCTATTTGAATATGCTTTCCAAACTGGTACGAAGTCAACTGGGGCATAGGGTCAGTTATCAACTTAACTTACCTCGAACAGTGACATCGACAGAACATTCAGTACAAAAATACTCGGAAACCGACGAGTCGATACTGATCCCCATGCTCGATAACGTGTAATACTCACATGGAAGTCACATTTTGATATGATATGATATTCTTCTTCTTCTTCGTCATTCGCTAGATAGTTTTATCATAAGAACCTTTTCTAATTCCTATTAACTCGATGTTCTTTAACTATATTTATACATAAATGCATATTGTAAAGCAGTATGCATTGTTAGAGGATTTTTTAGTAGCTGTTTAAATGTCGAAGCTGCTTTTCCCATTTTTCGCAATATAAATACACTTTATTATTATTTAAGTTATTGAGACATCCCAGTGCACTAAGGGATTTATAGAGCAAATCGAGAAAATTCATTATTGAACGAAGCGCATAGCGCTGAGTTCAATAATTATTTTCGAGATTTGCTCTATAAATCCCTTAGTGCACTGGGATTGTTTCAATAACGATATTGTCAGTACCGCCATAGAAAAAAGAAGATTCCAAATGCACATTTTTCAACGCGCATTTGAATAGGCATAACTGTGTGGTCAGGTCGTGCACAGTAAAGATCTACTTTTGTGTGGGGTGTCTCAAGTGTGTCGTGCTTTCGTCACACGCCTTTTAATTTCTGTTGGTAAATTCCAGTGTAGCGTTAATCTGAACAGTGATGATCTTTCAGAGAGACCTCATTTGAACTCGGAGAAAGGCTCTTCATTATTTGCGATTCGAAACCTCCAGTCGAGCTTCGACGGATTGACTGTGCGGAGTGACTCCCCTTGAATTGACTCAAAGCGGGACTCGACGGTTCGCACATTTTCAAAACAAATGTGGCATATTTCTCGTGTTGTATCTTCACTCATCGGGGAGTCTGATACTAAATATGAACGGTAAGAATGCTCTGAACCCTACACGTATTATATCCCCATCGTTTTTTCGTTCACATTTGCCCAACATGTTAATTTGCTGAGCGGGGTTAATGTCGTCTGCTAGGCTACCTGCCAACCTGGGCAATGGAACGACTGCAGTCTGCACTGAGTCTGTACGCATGAGGCAGGCTGCTAATAAATCTTGTATGGTAAGAACGTTCTGAACCTTACACGTTTCCGATTACGATTGTTCTTGCTTTGAAATAATAATTCTGAAACCATTCATTTACTGAACTGATGTAGTCGTATTTCTGTGTTGTCTGCTACAGAGTCGATCGAGTCAGTCTTCCAAACTGGTCTAGCTGGTACGTTATCGGAATAACACTTGTGTTTTCTGTTAGCCGCTGGGAATTGTATACTAACTCATCATTTGGTAATGTGGATGATAAGCTACATGCCACTAACACGGCATATGAGAAGAATCTATGCAAGTCGGCGAAAATTAGATGAAACACAGCGGCTTCTATTTTTTAGATCACAGGCACATGCAATCTGTCAGAAAAAACCCCACTTCTGCTTTAATTGAGAAGCAGGGAATTTATGGTCATTTGGTATTGTGGAGAATATAAGCTACATGTCATTAATTAATTCTGAGGATGAGAGCACAGTCTTGCTTAGGCAAAGGGCGCAAGAATACGCTCTGTGGAAAAGTTAGCGCACTCCAAGAGTGCGCTAACAGTTTTAGCGCATCGCCATTAGCCAATCAACTGGTTCACATCAGTCATGTGACACCAGTACTTACTGACAATTATTATTATTATTATTATTATTATTATTATTATTATTATTATTATTATTATATGTTGACAGACTGGTACTTAGGCTGTTGAGCCTTTGTCTGATCTTTTGATCAGTTGCTATCCTAGCCTAACTTTGAGGCTAGGTAACCTACACGATCATTTTATCTTGCCCCTGACGAATGCGAGCCGGGTTGGCTAAGTCGGTAGAGCGCCCAACTGCCAATTCGTAACGTTGGTCGGTCACGGATTCGAATCTCTTAGCAGGCAAGAGCACTATTCAAACTTTATTTTCATTTTACAGCTTTTTCTTTGTTTTCCAACTTCTTATTTCTTGTGTTTTATTTCTTTTTATTTATTCAATCCAAAGGTTTCACTTTTGAGTGGTGTATTGAAGATCGAATTAATCCAAGTGTTGCATAATTATCGAGTACTTCCAGTGAACGATTTCCCAGAATTACCCATTCTATTTTTTAGCAACATTGGCTTTTGGGAAAAAGGCCTTAGGTAATGGTCGTTAACACTTCTAATTAATTAAATTCTTACCTACGGATAAATGTTTTGGGCATACGTCTGCTGTCGAAGCATGTCCTTACTCAAACAGGATACACCAAATGGAACTCACGGCTAATGGAGTGTAATAGCATGTTTTCATGATCTCTTTGAGAGAGATACAGAGAGAGACAGAGAGAGACAGAGAGATACAGAGAGATACAGAGAGAGACAGAGAGAGACAGAGAGATACAGAGAGAGACAGAGAGATACAGAGAGAGACAGAGACAAAGAAAGGGAGTGAGAGAGAGAAGGGGGAAGGGGAGAGAGAGAGATATGTTTTATGAAATGTAAATAACTTTTCACCGAGAATACAGATAACTTAGGTTTATGGAAGCACATGATATCGCATTTGTTGTTTCCAAGTTGCACCGTGTAATCCCCAGAAATCATTTATCTTCCTGTTGTTGTTTTTAGTTTTCCTTAACACAAATTCATAACTTTTTATTTCGTTTGTTCTTTTTTTTCTAAAGCACGAATAAGAATTTATGTTTGTTATCATATTTTCCTCTTTGAGATTGTATTCGTTTGATAGTGTATTTGGTGCAGAAGACACATACATTATGTCAGCATTTTTATAACGGAAGACCTCGCCATCTACGTTCTTCTCACAGAAAGAAATTGATGATTTAGAGTTGTGCGTCTTGCCTTTCAATCTGACAGAAAGAAATGGATGATTTAGAGTTGTGCGCCTTGCCTTTCAATCTGACAGAAAGAAATGGATGATTTAGAGTTGTGCGCCTTGCCTTTCAATCTGACAGAAAGAAATTGATGATTTAGAGTTGTGCGTCTTGCCTTTCAATCTGACAGAAAGAAATTGATGATTTAGAGTTGTGCGTCTTGCCTTTCAATCTGACAGAAAGAAATTGATGATTTAGAGTTGTGCGTCTTGCCTTTCAATCTGACAGAAAGAAATTGATGATTTAGAGTTGTGCGTCTTGCCTTTCAATCTGACAGAAAGAAATTGATGATTTAGAGTTGTGCGTCTTGCCTTTCAATCTGACAGAAAGAAATTGATGATTTAGAGTTGTGCGTCTTGCCTTTCAATCTGACAGAAAGAAATTGATGATTTAGAGTTGTGCGTCTTGCCTTTCAATCTGACAGAAAGAAATTGATGATTTAGAGTTGTGCGTCTTGCCTTTCAATCTGACAGAAAGAAATTGATGATTTAGAGTTGTGCGTCTTGCCTTTCAATCTGACAGAAAGAAATTGATGATTTAGAGTTGTGCGTCTTGCCTTTCAATCTGACAGAAAGAAATTGATGATTTAGAGTTGTGCGTCTTGCCTTTCAATCTGACAGAAAGAAATTGATGATTTAGAGTTGTGCGTCTTGCCTTTCAATCTGACAGAAAGAAATTGATGATTTAGAGTTGTGCGTCGTGCCTTTCAATCTGACAGAAAGAAATTGATGATTTAGAGTTGTGCGTCTTGCCTTTCAATCTGACAGAAAGAAATTGATGATTTAGAGTTGTGCGTCTTGCCTTTCAATCTGACAGAAAGAAATTGATGATTTAGAGTTGTGCGTCTTGCCTTTCAATCTGACAGAAAGAAATTGATGATTTAGAGTTGTGCGTCTTGCCTTTCAATCTGACAGAAAGAAATTGATGATTTAGAGTTGTGCGTCGTGCCTTTCAATCTGACAGAAAGAAATTGATGATTTAGAGTTGTGCGTCGTGCCTTTCAATCTGACAGAAAGAAATTGATGATTTAGAGTTGTGCGTCTTGCCTTTCAATCTGACAGAAAGAAATTGATGATTTAGAGTTGTGCGTCGTGCCTTTCAATCCCACTATCTGTCCTAGCTTGAATTCTCAGCTGTGGTTTTTACATTTAGTCAAGTTTTGACTAAATGTTTTAACGTAGAGGGGGGAATCGAGACGAGGGTCGTGGTGTATGTGCGTGCGTGTGTGTGTGCGTGTGTGTGTGTGTGTGCGTGTCTGTCTGTGTGTGTGTGTAGAGCGATTCAGACTAAACTACTGGACCGATCTTTATGAAATTTGACATGAGAGTTCCTGGGTATGAAATCCCCGAACGTTTTTTTCCTTTTTTTGATAAATGTCTTTGATGACGTCATATCCGGCTTTTCGTGAAAGTTGAGGCGGCACTGTCACGCCCTCATTTTTCAACCAAATTGGTTGAAATTTTGGTCAAGTAATCTTCGACGAAGCCCGGACTTCGGTATTGCATTTCAGCTTGGTGGCTTAAAAATTAATTAATGACTTTGGTCATTAAAAATCTGAAAATTAAAAAAAATAAAAAATTTATAAAACGATCCAAATTTACGTTCATCTTATTCTCCATCATTTTCTGATTCTAAAAACATATAAATATGTTATATTTGGATTAAAAACAAGCTCTGAAAATTAAATATATAAAAATTATTATCAAAATTAAATTGTCGAAATCAATTTAAAAACACTTTCATCTTATTCCTTGTCGGTTCCTGATTCCAAAAACATATAGATATGATATGTTTGGATTAAAAACACGCTCAGAAAGTTAAAACAAAGAGAGGTACAGAAAAGCGTGCTATCCTTCTTAGCGCAACTACTACCCCGCTCTTCTTGTCAATTTCACTGCCTTTGCCATGAGCGGTGGACTGACGATGCTACGAGTATACGGTCTTGCTGAAAAATGGCATTGCGTTCAGTTTCATTCTGTGAGTTCGACAGCTACTTGACTAAATGTTGTATTTTCGCCTTACGCGACTTGTTTTTCTCTCAAAATGAGGGATGTTTGAATTAATGACATTGATTGTAATTTTCGCTCATTAGTAGTTTAAAGCATCAAATCCTGCGTAAAGAAGGTGCTACGATACATTGGTGTATCACTAGAACGCGTATAGAAAATATTGAGAGAAGACACGACTGTCCACACCTAATTCATCATAAGAACATATGTACTCTTTTAAGGGAATATTCAGACAAAAATATAGCCAGCGGGTAGCGAGAGAAGTATCCTTGCAGCTCATGGTGCATTTAGTCCACTTACCGAGTGCACTTAGATATATGTCTCATGGTGCATTTAGTGCTCTTACCGAGTGCACTTAGATATATGTCTCATGGTGCATTTAGTGCTCTTACCGAGTGCACTTAGATATATGTCTCAGACGGGAAAGGGCAGACTCGTTTTCATTTCTATTTTTTTCTGCGATTATTTTTTTTTATATTATTTGTTACCATTGAAAAGTTTACAGCATTCCTGCGAAACATGCTCTCATACAATGTGAAAGCCAGGGGAGAGATGTAATGATCCCATTATCTGTCCTCAATGATGTATATACAAATTCACTAACACGAGGAGGAGGGTACCTTTTGGTGTTCAACTATTTACACCCCCGGTAAAGGGGTGTGTATAGGATTCGCTCGATGTGTTTGTTTGTTTGTTTGTTTGTGTTCGCATATAGATCTCAAGAATGAACGGACCGATCGTCACCAAACTTGGTGAACAGGTTCTATACATTCCTGAGACGGTCCTTACAAAAATTGGGACCAGTCAAACACACGGTTAGGGAGTTATTGGTGGATTAAGATTCTACAAGGACTTATAGAGGGACATATTAATGGTCAAAGGGAAATAACCTTGTCAGTTGGTGGCAGTGAGAATGGTTATTTCCCTTTGACCAACGGGGGTGTTTTTCCTACCTCGGAGGAATTTCTTGTTTCTTTAACTTGCTTTGAGTTTGAGTGCAGGTGATCCCTTTACGCACAGGTATATATGATTATTATATGATCTACAAGTTAGTATCCTCCTTTTTGACTCACATGCGAAGCAAAAGTGAGTCTATGTACTCACCCGAGTCGTCCGTCCGTCCGTCCCCCCCGTCCGGACGTCCGTCCGTCCGGAAAACTTTAACGTTGGATATTTCTTGGACACTATTCAGTCTATCAGTACCAAATTTGGCAAGATGGTGTATGATGACAAGGCCCCAAAAAACATACATAGCATCTTGACCTTGCTTCAAGGTCAAGGTCGCAGCGGCCATAAATGTTGTCTAAAAAACAGCTATTTTTTCACATTTTTCACATTTTCTCTGAAGTTTTTGAGATTCAATACCTCACCGATATATGATATATAGGGCAAAGTAAGCCCCATCTTTTGATACCAGTTTGGTTTACCTTGCTTCAAGGTCAAGGTCACAGGAGCTCTTCAAAGTTGGATTGTATACATATTTTGAAGTGACCTTGACCCTGAACTATGGAAGATAACTGTTTCAAACTTAAAAATTATGCGGGGCACATGTTATGCTTTCATCATGAGACACATTTGGTCACATATGATCAAGGTCAAGGTCACTTTGACCCTTATGAAATGTGACCAAAATAAGGTAGTGAACCACTAAAAGTGACCATATCTCATGGTAGAAAGAGCCAATAAGCACCATTGTACTTCCTATGTCTTGAATTAACAGCTTTGTGTTGCATGACCTTGGATGACCTTGACTCAAGGTCACATGTATTTTGGTAGGAAAAATGTGTAAAGCAGTTCTTAGTGTATGATGTCATTGCTAGGTTTAGTTATTTGACCTTGACCCTGAAGGTCAAGGTCATGTAAAGGTCAAGGTCAAGCATGTGAGTCGTATGGGCTTTGCCCTTCTTGTTTGGCTCGTAGATTGTATCACCGCGATACTATCACCGCGCGTCGACTGGATCATGGATGCAATGGTGGTAAGCTACTTCTAGTTTTATGCACTTCTGCTTTCCGTTATGTACAGGGAAAAGGGATGTACTGTCACAGATTACAGTACCATACTGTTTAACTCTTTCGCTTTCTCTGTGGTTGCCTCCACTGCTCAATTCACCCACAACTTCATTTTTCTTACCTTTCAGAAGTTTTCTTTGAGTGCAGGTGTTTCGTATCCCATAGACAGTTACAAGGGTATGCTGTTAGAATTTACCGTCGATCATGGGAACACATTTGTAGCAAAGATAGACCTACTTTCTACACTTTTTCTTTGATTCAACCTCAATTTGTAGCAAATGTTTTTACCTCTTTCGATTTTTCTAAGGTGACCTTTTCTGCCCATTAATTTTCCCTGCGATAAACTTTATTTTTATTTTTCCCACAGAAAAAAACTTTAATTTTGTCTTCCTTTTCCCGTCGAAAAACTTCAATTTTTATTTTTCTCCCAACCCATTATTCTTAAAAAAAAATATTAAAAAAATATCCATTTGGCCAATCTCTCTTTCTCGCTGCAGCGGCGTTTCTCTTTGGAGGTGCTAATCTACTAATGTGGCGTGTCTGTTCCCCCGAGTCTGTAGCTGACCCGACGCGGCACTTTGACGCTGCTGATCCGCTTTTTATGTCGCTCGGCTTTGGGCTTGAGCCTCCGCCTTATTCGCCGCCGTGAGAGAGGAGGGCGGTATGATTGGGGTGCTGATCTGGCTATTATTCCTTGTGCTTCTGTGAGGAAACGTGGAAGATTGTGATATGAAATGCTGGTGTTGATGATGGTGTAATGTCGAGGGTGGAGCGTGTAATGTCGAGGGTGCATGCGTTGCTGCACTCCTGCGTCCGCGAACAGAACAGACGGACGGGCAGTCACTGATACGCAAGCATGTACGCACACACGTACACATAAACATGCAAGCACACAGAAAGACTCATGCACGAGCGCGTACACACACACAAGCGCATATATATATATATATGTACGCATGCACACACACACACACACGCACACACACACACACACATAAAAATTATGCACGCATGCACACACACACACGCATATTCACACACGCATATACACGCACACACATACACACACGCACACACACACACACACACACACACACACACGCATACACACACACACACACACACACACACGCATAAACAAACACACACGCATACACACACACACACACACACACACACACACACTGAGCGGCCAGTCCATGTTTGGAGACTTTATATCACCGGTGGTGTATGCTGGATAACTCTATATTTGATGATAGCTGAATGTCTATAGATTAGACCGATCGTCGATATGGCTGACGGCAGCAGCTACACGCAATTTTGGTTCAAAGCAGACCCATCAAATGAACGGAGCTGTTTTATACTTGTTATTATATATCGAGTGTTTATGTATGAACTTGTAATACAAGGAAAACAGGACAATGCGCGGTAAACACGGCATAGAAGATGATATAGATTACCACCGCATGCTGCTCATAGCAACAAATTCCAAATAACCCAGGACAATGAAAGAATGCAACCGAACAGCTCGATCGATTTTAATAAAGCAGTTGCCTGGAAATTGTCACACTTTATTGTATGGTTTGTAAAGCGGAAGACAGATCAGACTGTTTGAAATCTTTAGACAGTGTTGTCGCAATTTAAAACCAACATTTACAAAAAATGTGATTTCTTATCCTATTTTTATCTAAGCAAAAAAGCCATTCTGTTTCTCGAACCACAATGCCTACATTTACTCTTTTATTGTCGTGTAATGCTGCACTATTATAGAGTCTGTCGTAATATTCTTACCAAACTATCCTAAACACACACACACACACACACACACACACACACACACACACACACACACACACACACACACACACACAAGGAAACGCGCACAAACACATACACACAGACCTAGCAGGAGGACATCTGTACAGATTTGTTCCCAGAAACATCTTGCGTTTCTGTGAGAAGGAGTCCCACAACATGAACATGACAGTGGAGACACACGTTTGTCACATTTAGATCATTAACATCTATTACTGCTCACTCAGACGGAAAAAAAGATTACTTTTTTCCAACTCGTTTTTGGCTCACGTAAGTGTAGCCTATGCGATCGTAACTTTGTCTGTCTGTGCGTGCGTGCGTATGTGCGTATGTGCGTATGTGCGTGCGTGCGTGTGTATGTCTGTGGTAGAAACTCTAACATTTGAAGACGTCACATTACATTGACGTCACATTATGACGTAAGAGGGTTAGACGTCACGCGAAGGAAGTACTGAAAGTCTCGGTCATTATTATTTTGAGCGGGCCGAGACTACTGAGTTGGCAGTCGTGTCCCTGTAAGTAGGCTACATGCAGACAGACAGATCTAGATCTAGTGTCTCGCTTTCTTGCACAGTTTCACCTATAGATGCTCTTTGTGTGTGTGTGTGTGTGTGTGTGTGTGTGTGTGTGTGTGTGTGTGTGTGTGTGTGTGTGTGTGTGTGTGTGTGTGTGTGTGTGTGTGACGGAGTGATTGAGTTTGTGTTACTGTTTGTCGATTTCTTACGTGAGCCTTGATGGCTTCGCCTCTTGTTTTTTTACGTATGTAATTTTATCGTGAAAGCTATCGAGTGGTACGATTGATTTAGATGAGGGGGTGGGTTTGTGGTTATTTGTAACTCAATCAGTATGCTGTTTATAAAAGCATATTGGATCATATTTTTTGTGAATTATGTTTTTCGATTACCTTGCAGTATGACAGCGTCCGGCGTCAATGTTTTTTGTTATTATATTGGTCGTTTTGAATATTGCAGAAGACGCAGCTAATTGGACAGTGCTCTTTGCTTCTATCGATTCTGTGCTGGCGCCATTGCTCATATTTATGTCCTAATCTCTTCTGCTAAAAGAGCGAAATGGACGTTTTCCCGGTTTGATCCGAAC
Organism: Littorina saxatilis; assembly: GCF_037325665.1. NCBI lineage: Eukaryota > Metazoa > Mollusca > Gastropoda > Littorinimorpha > Littorinidae > Littorina > Littorina saxatilis. The sequence continues at coordinate 67,719,831 of NC_090248.1, read as the reverse complement.
ACGATTTGTCTCTGCTAGAAATGAAAACTAAAACATTGAGAGAATAACAAAACTATTGAGGAAAGCAAACACACTTCTGGCAGCGAGTTAATTTTGCTAGATTATCCTGTCCACGTTTTTCCATATTCGTCTTGTGTGCATTTCCCTCGGATAATACTTCAGATCGCCATATGTCGATGTGAAGCTGTTTGCATTTTGTGGAGGTTGATTAGAAATCGGTAAGATTTATTGTGGAAGGTAGAAATGGCAAGAATATAAGGTGACCTTGTGCATGTCTCTCGCTGCGATAATACTGCCAATTGACACGTGGAGATGTTTGCATTATGTGGAGGATAATTAGAAATCAATGAGATTTATTGTAGAAGGGCAGGTTAAGCTGACCTTGTATGGACGCCATTTTCAATATTCCTGTTGCGAGCAGTGCCTTGTCCGTGGATGTAAGCGTTCGACTCTACCTCCGGCTGTTCTGTTTGCGATTTTAATCTTTCGCTGATGTCCGTCCCTCTTTTTGTTTAAATTATGGATATGTTTCAATCAGGGATATGGAGACCACCGTTTTCTGTTACTAAAACTGCCCTTTCAATGGCGAGTTTGCGATTTCAGTCTCTCCGCCATGTCCAAACTTATATCTTCTCCTTTTGCTGATGTCCGTCTCTCTTTTCGTTTTTCATCATTACCCTGGCTTATATTATGGATATTTTTCAATCATGGATATGGAGACCACCGTTTTTTACATTTAGTCAAGTTTTGACTAAATGTTTTAACATAGAGGGGGAATCGAGACGAGGGTCGTGGTGTATGTGTGTGTGTCTGTCTGTCTGTCTGTCTGTCTGTGTGTGTGTGTAGAGCGATTCAGACTAAAATACTGGGCCCATCTTTATGAAATTTGACATGAGAGTTCCTGGGTATGATATCCTCAGACGTTTTTTTCATTTTTTTGATAAATGTCTTTGATGACGTCATATCCGGCTTTTCGTGAAAGTTGAGGCGGCACTGTCACGCTCTCATTTTTCAACCAAATTGGTTGAAATTTTGGTCAAGTAATCTCCGACGAAGCCCGGACTTCGGTATTGCATTTCAGCTTGGTGGCTTAAAAATTAATTAATGACTTTGGTCATTAAAAATCTGAAAATTGTAAAAAAAATATTATTTTTATAAAACGATCCAAATTTACGTTCATCTTATTCTCCATCATTTTCTGATTCCAAAAACATATAAATATGTTATATTTGGATCAAAAACAAGCTCTGAAAATTAAAAATATAAAAATTATGATCAAAATTAAATTTTCGAAATCAATTTAAAAACACTTTGATCT